>NC_092147.1:30202580-30502580 GCF_045791955.1 Oncorhynchus clarkii lewisi | reverse complement strand
TCTACCACACTAAGTACCATAATGAATTCCGGAAATCCAATGCAGGTCTGTAAGAGTTGAATTTTACTACAACACTTCAGTGGAATATCAGAGCTTTGGAACTGTGACGAATCCCATCGAAAGACAGCCGTAAAAAAGACTGCCTCTTAACCCTGGAAGGATGCATCAAAGATTTCATTATGAACCAGACATGAGTGATGATGGCAAGTGGCTTATTTCCTAGATAAAACACATGAAAGGGATCCAGAGAGCTGGGATGATCTTCTCTTAGTATGATGCTGTACTGGCACTCCATGTGATGTAATCATTAAGTGCGGCAGGCACACAGCCTGAAGCTAGCTAATCGGAGCGCTGCTGCGTCGTGACGCTGGTAAACAGTGGCGACGTACTCCAAAGGTAACTCCTCATAAAATATTTAGGCCTAGCACACATTTTAATATTTAATAGGCAGCATAGCAACAGTGTGGCAGGCAGCATGATCTCTAAACACACAGTGTCTGAATGGCTGGGCGGCTGCTCCATCATCGCAGGCTGACACATGACTATCTGGCAGAGCGCTGCATGCGGCTCCTGAGGACCTGACAGGAGGAGCATGTGAGCATTAAATTACAGTAACACTTACCTAGTTATTTACAGATTATCAAATGTTTCTCCCGTGTACCTTTATCAACTATGTGTGTGTTTTCTATACTTGTTTGCTCCTCTCCCTGTAGACTTCACAGACGCTCCCCACCCCTTGGCTGCAACCCTTATAATTTAGCGAACACTGCACGCATTAGGAATTCCTGGTCTCCGGCAGCATCCCTAGACTTTTTGGGCCCTGACAGAGAAATGGATCACCCCAGAGAACACTGCTGCTTCAGCTGCTCTCTCTTCATCTGAATATGTGCTTTCTCATAGTCCAAGAGCATCTGGTCGTCGCAGTCGTGGCACAGGGATACTAATTTCTCCTAAGTGGATATTTTCCCTTTTCTACCTCACTCACCTGTCCACCTCCTCATTTGAATTCCATGTTGTCACTGTCAATTGTCAACTCAAGCTTAACATTGTCATATATTGCCCACCAGGTGCCCTTAGAGAGTTCCTCAATGATTTGACTCCTTGAGAAACTAATTTCCTGACAATAGTTTACAAGTATTCGTACCTGGTGACTTAAACTTCCTGACGTCTGCCTTCAATTAATTTCTTTCTACCTCTTTCTTTCCCCTCCTTAACTGTTTTGACCCTTTCCCAGTCCCCTCCCACTCACAAGGCAGGAAATACATTTGACCTCAACTTTACTAGAGTGTCGTCGCAATCTTCCCTCTCTCTCCCACAACTCTCTCTCTTTCTTCTATCCTATCATCTTTTCCTTCTGCTAAATCCTTCTCCCTATTGTCTCCTGATTCTGCCTCCTCGACCCTTCTCTCCTCCCTTTCCGCATTCAATGACTCGCACTGTCCCCTCTCCTCCTGCTACGTAGCTGAGTGACTCAATGTGAGCTTCAGAACAGGGCTGTAGGCAGCTGAGTGAAAATGGAGGAAAACTAAACATCCAGAGGATTTATTATCCTTCACTCCCTCCTCTCTTATCTTCTCTTCCTCTGTATCCACTGCCAAAGCCACTTAAAATGTCAAGCTTCTGTCTCCAACCCTAGGAAACTTTGTCACCTTCTCCTCCCTCCTTAATCCTCTGACGTCAAAAACAGCAGCTGGGTCTTTTATGGGGGGGTAATCCATAAGCAATCTTCAGGGATGTGTGGCTTTTAGATAGTTATTGTTGGCCACCCGTGTGAGTAAATGTCATTCCTGTTCATCATATTAAGTTTGTACACTGCAAAGGTCAATTCCCCTTAAATATACTTGCACTTTACATATTTTGATATAACATTTCTAACATTATTTAGATATTGTAACAAAGCGGTAACTATCCCAACATTTGAATATGCATAGGCTCTTGAGGAAATCCTACACTTTTGTAAAGCTACAAAAGTGTCAAAAGTGTCAAGTGTTCTGCACATTTCAAGACATGACATTTAGGGGTGAGGTGAGCTACCCAATGGGTTGGACCATACTTTTCTCGTCAATCATTTTGAAAAATGTTTTACTTAAAAACTGGAAATTGAATGATCCTCTATCGTTAAGACAGTGGATGAATCAAATGCATTCTTATTATAATAATGTGGGCTTGAGAATAACTAGAGAAAAACTACTAAAATAGTCAAATTTATAGTACGAGGACCATCAACATCCAATAGATGAAAAATGAGGGAAAAAATGTTATGAAAGAAACAACATGGGTATGAATAGTGGGAACATGTGGGTCTGAGCAAGTAGGATGTCAATGTTGGTTGAAATGTATGTACTGTCTGATTTGGTGTTTTTGTCTTTATTCGTCTTTTTTCTTTATGTTGAAGGTTGGTGTTGTGTATTGATATTCTAGTTTTGTCCCTTTAGGGCACCTGTAACCCCCCCTTGCTTACCTACGTTGAAATGCTTGGAATGTTCTTCTTGTGAAACGCATTAAACAATCCCCACGTTAATTTCTACTCCTGTCTCATGTCCTGACCTTATATTAGTTGTATAAGTAATTAGAGGTCAACCGATTAATCGGAATGGTCGATTAAATAGGGCTGATTTCAATAACTATAATTTTCATAACAATCGGAATTTTCATAACAATCGGAAATCGGTATTTTTGGACACCGATTTGGCCGTTTTGTTTTTTACACCTTTATTTAACTAGGCAAGTCAGTTAAGAACATATTCTTATTTTCAATGACGGCCTAGGAACGGTGGGTTAACTGCCTTGTTCAGGGGTAGAACGACAGATTTTTACCTTGTCAGCTCCGGGATTCAATCTTGCAACCTTACGGTTAACTAGTCCAACGCTCTAACCACCTGCCTCTCATTGCATTCCACAAGGAGCCTGCCTGTTACGCGAATGCAGTAGAAACCAAGGTAAGTTCCTGGCTAGCATTAAACTTATCTTGTAAAAAACAATCAATCATAATCACTTGTTTACTACACATGGTTGATGACATTACTAGTTTATCTAGCGTGTCCTGCGTTGCATATAATCGATGGAACGCAGGGGGATGATTTAACAAAAGCACATTTGCGAAAAAAGCACAATCGTTGCACGACTGTACCTAACCATAAACACCAATGCCTTTTTTTTTATCAATACACAGAAGTATATATTTTTAAACCTGCATATTTAGCTGAAAGAAATCCAGGTTAGCAGGCAATATTAACCAGGTGAAATTGTGTCACTTCTCTTGAATTCATTGCACGCAGACTCAGGGTATATGCAACAGTTTGGGCCGCCTGGCTCATTGTGAACTAATTTGCCAGAATTTTACGTTGTACAACCTTCATAACATTGAAGATTGTACAATGTAACAGGAATATTTACACTTAGGGATGCCACCCGTTTGATAAAATACGTAACGGTTCCGTATTTCACTGAAATAATAAACGTTTTGTTTTCGAAATGATAGTATCTGGATTCGACCATATTAATGACCAAAGGCTCGTATTTCTGTGTGTTATTATGTTATAATTAAGTCTATCATTTGATATTTGATAGAGCAGTCTGACTGAGCGATGGTAGACAGCAGCAGGCTCATAAGCATTCATTCAAACAGCACTTTTGTGCGTTTTGCCAGAAGCTCTTCGCAAGCACATCGCTGTTTATGACTTCAAGCCTATCAACTCCCGAGATTAGGCTGGTGTAACTGATGTGAAATGGCTAGCTAGTTAGCGGGGTGCGCACTAATAGCGTTTTAAACGTCACTCGCTCTGAGACTTGGAGTGGTTGTTCCCCTTGCTCTGCAAGGGCCACGGCTTTTATGGAGCGATGGGTAACGCTGCTTCGAGGGTGGCTGTTGTTGATGTGTTCCTGGTTCGAGGGGCGAGGAGAGGGACGGAAGCTATACTGTTACACTGGCAATACTAAAGTGCCTATAAGAACATCCAATAGTCAAAGGTACAGTGGGGCAAAAAAGTATTTAGTCAGCCACCAATTGTGCAAGTTCTCCCACTTAAAAAGATGAGAGGCCTACACTTCAACTATGACAGACAAAATGAGAAAAAAAAATCCAGAAAATCACATTGTATGATTTTTAATGAATTTATTTGCAAATTATGGTGGAAAATAAGTATTTGGTCACCTACAAACAAGCAAGATTTCTGGCTCTCACAGACCTGTAACTTCTTCTTTAAGAGGTTCTTCTGTCCTCCACTCGTTACCTGTATTAATGGCACTTGTTTGAACTTGTTATCAGTATAAAAGACACCTGTCCACAACCTCAAACAGTCAACCTCCAAACTCCACTATGGCCAAGACCAAAGAGCTGTCAAAGGACACCAGAAACAAAATTGTAGACCTGCACCAGGCTGGGAGGACTGAATCTGCAATAGGTAACAGCTTGGTTTGAAGAAATCAACTGTGGGAGCAATTATTAGGAAATGGAAGACATATAAGACCACTGATAATCTCCCTCGATCTGGGGCTCCACGCAAGATCTCACCCCGTGGGTTCAAAATTATTACAAGAATGTTGAGCAAAAATCCCAGAACCACACAGGGGGACCTAGTGAATGACCTGTAGAGAGCTGGGACCAAAGTAACAAAGCCTACCATCAGTAACACACTACGCCGCCAGGGACTCAAATCCTGCAGTGCCAGACGTGTCCCCCTGTTTAAGCCAGTACATGTCCAGGCCCATCTGAAGTTTGCTAGAGAGCATTTGGATGATCCAGAAGAAGATTGGGAGAATGTCATATGGTCAGATGAAAGCAAAATATTACTTTTTGGTAAAAACTCAACTCGTCGTGTTTGGAGGACAAAGAATGCTGAGTTGCATCCAAAGAACACCATACCTACTGTGAAGCATGGGGGTGGAAACATCATGCGTTGGGGCTTTTTTTCTGCAAAGGGACCAGGACGACTGATCCGTGTAAAGGAAAGAATGAATGGGGCCATGTATCGTGAGATTTTGAGTGAAAACCTCCTTCCATCAGCAAGGGCATTGAAGATGAAACGTGGCTGGGTCTTTCAGCATGACAATGATCCCAAACACACCGCCCGGGCAACGAAGGAGTAGCTTCGTAAGAAGCATTTCAAGGTCCTGGAGTGACCTAGCCAGTCTCCAGATCTCAACCCCATAGAAAATCTTTGGAGGGAGTTGAAAGTCCATGTTGCCCAGCAACAGCCCCAAAACATCACTGCTCTAGAGGAGATCTGCATGGAGGAATGGGCCAAAATACCAGCAACAGTGTGTGAAAACCTTGTGAAGACTTACAGAAAACGTTTGACCTCTGTCATTGCCAACATAGGGTATATAACAAAGTATTGAGATAAACTTTTGTTATTGAACAAATACTTATTTTCCACCATAATTTGCAAATAAATTCATAAAAAATCCTACAATATGATTTTCTGGATTTTTTTTCTTCTCATTTTGTCTGTCATAGTTGAAGTGTACCTATGATGAAAAGTACAGGCCTCTCTCATCTTTTTAAGTGGGAGAACTTGCACACTTGGTGGCTGACTAAATACTTTTTTGCCCCACTGTATATGAAATACAAATGGTATAGAGAGAAATAGTCCTATAAATACTATATTAACTACAACCTCTTACCTCTTACTTCTTACCTCATGTTAAAAGGAACCACCAACTTTCATATGTTCTCATGTACTGAGCAAGGAACTTAAACGTTAGCTTTTTTACATGGCACATATTGCACTTTTACTTTCTTCTCCAACACCTTGTTTTTGCATTATTTAAACCAAATTTAATATGTTTCATTATTTATTTGAGGCTAAATAGATTTTTATTGATGTATTATATTAAGTTAAAATAAGTGTTCATAGCCTCCTGGGTGGTGCAGTGGTTAAGGGTGCTGTACTGCAGCGCCAGCTGTGCCATCAGAGACTCTGGGTTCGCGCCCAGACTCTGTCTGAACTGGCTGCGACCGGGAGGTCTGTGGTGCGACGCACAATTGGCCTAGCGTTGTCCGGGTTAGGGAGGGCTTGGCCGCTAGGAATGTCCTTGTCTCATCGCGCACTGTTGACTCCTGTGGTGGGCCGGGCACAGTGAGTGCTAACCAAGGATGCCAGGTGCACGGTGTTTCCTCCGACACATTGGTGAGGCTGGCTTCTGGGTTGGATGCGCGCTGTGTTAAGAAGCAGTGTAGCCTGGTTGGGTTGTGCATCAGAGGATGCATGACTTTCAACCTTTGTCTCTCCCGAGCCCGTACGGGAGTTGTAGCGATGAGACAAGATAGTAGCTACTAAAACAATTGGATACCATGAAATTGGGGAGAAAAAGGGGTAAAAAATAACAACAAAAAAAGAAGTGTTCATTCAGTATTGTTGTAATTGTCATTATTACAAATAAATAAAAGCGGCCGATTAATCGGTATCGGCCTTTTTTTGGTCCTCCAATAATCGGTATCGGTATTGAAAAATCATAATCGGTCAAAATCTATAAGTAATACAACAAAACTTGGGAATAAAATCCCAAACATACGTCGTATATAGTTTAGTGGATCTATGCTTGTGAAATGGGAATAAAAATCATAATCGGTCAAACTCTATAAGTAATACAACAAAACTTGGGAATAAAATCCCAACCATATGTCATGTATAGTTTAGTGGATCTATGTTTGTGAAATGTTAAGGTTTCTATTGCTTTGTCTATGTTTGTATTTAGGAGTGTAGGAGAGGCCTTTAGAGATTCCTGGGAGAGACCTGGGACTTGGAGATACCTTTAGCGAGGCCTGGGAGAAGCTTGGGAGAGGCCTTTAGCGAGGCCTGGGAGAAGCTTGGGAACAGACTGGAAAACACTGATACTGTGTATGCTGGGATGTACCAGAGTGCGGTCAGTTTATAGGGTTGAATATGAACTAAAATGTGCTGACAAGGTATTGAATTAGAGATTATCATTTATCCTTTCTCTACCATGTCTAACAGCTCAGGCAGAATCGAGCTAAACTTGTTATGAAAATTATTCTGGATTATGCTTGCCAGGTCAAGCAGCAGTGCATTATTTAATATCTGCAAATCCAGCTGGAATATCAAGATACCACTCACAACAAGACAAAAGTGCACATTAACCAATCACATTGTTGATTGTATGGGCTGCCTTATAGACCCGCAATCGAGAAATTTTGGCTTAGCCATAGCCAATAGAAACAGTGACAGTGACAGCTTGAGTTTCTGAAGAGGCAAGAATTCCATTCATTGAGTTCCAACCCCATTCACACTTGCAGGCTCCATGATCACTGTAGCATCAAAGCACAAACACCACAAGAGAGAAATTATAGAAAAATATAATTTTCACAATTAGTTGAGTGAGACACAAAAGTGTCTGATCAGTGGAGTTGGGAGTTGTTTTAATGTTTACCCTGAGAACACCATTGGGGGGGGAGGACTAGGAAACTGGGTCAGGGGGACAGTGGATAGGATTGGGGCTAGTAGTGGTTTAAGTGAGATAAGTCACATCATCACCAGCATTCTCCAATAACATTCAGGGAATAAATAACCTTATCTTGTCCTCTGTTACACTGTGAGCAGCTACATTTTGTCCATTGTTGGGGCTTCTACATTACAATGGGATATCCTGAATGAAGTGCTCTCACATTTTGGCAGTGTTACTGGGGAGTCACCGTAGCAACAGCTGAGACCCTGGCTGACAGTGGCACCATGTTTAAATGTAAACCCCCTTTCCCCCTGCCTGCCGTATCACCAAGGAGACAGCCCCCAGGACAGGCTGTGCAGCACCCCCTTGGGAAAATGTTCCCAAACCTTTCATTCCTGCAAGGAGGGGAGGGTGTACTCCCAAAGCCTCTTTTTACAGTGCAGTTCCTGCATGGAATGATCTATCATCCAATATTGTCTCACCACATGCGCAGATGTAAGATCTAATGTCTACTGGATTCTTCAGTGCTAGTTACAGTAAAGACCCCACGTTTGCAAGATATTTCATTTGTGTTGATAAGATCTCAGCATGACATTGATTGAGAAGCTGAGCACAAGAGAAAAAAAGATCTCAGAATAAAATCCTAATATTGAAGTGTAACCTCAGTTTCCCTTAATCAAATTATCTGTATGGCAGTTCTGAAAGATCCAACCTCCTCACACTGGATATTTCATTTTTTTTCTTAACTTTCCAAGATGGCGTAGCAGTCGGGTGTCTGTTTTGTTTGTATATATTTCGTACATATGTTTTATATTTTTAATCTCAATTTCCATCTAGGGATTTAACATACTCTCCTGCAACCCGCATCACCCAATGTGGTACAGATCTGCTATTTTTTATACTTTAGAACAGAACCCCCCATCAGTATCTAGCCAGCTAACTAGCTACTAGCTAGTAGTCAGTTAGCCACTACTAGCGGTCATCGCCGTTAACTCGGACATCAGTCAGCCTCAGCCCGGCCAATTCCTGCCAGTCTGCACAGCGCGATATCAACCCAGAGCATATCGGACTGCTTTTTCTCTACCACATCTCCAGATTCCCACCGCAAGCTCTGAACCTTTACTCTGGATCATAGCAGCTAGCTAGCTGCTACCCGAGTGGCTACTCCTGGCTAACATCTCTGTCCCAAAGCAAGCACCAGTTAGCCTGGAGCTAGCCTTGAGCTAAGCCCATCTCTCGGCTATCCGAAGAGATCCATCATACAATTACTGGGTTTCAATACTTCTTTTGCCGATTGGCTTGGACCCTTTGCTGCCAACACGGAGCGATCCATCACGACTGGTCTACCGACGTAATCACACAAGGGGGTTTCAACAGGCACTTCCGTTGCGACGTCCCCCTGAGGCCCATCTGCTAGCCCCGGCCTGCTAGCTGTCTGAATTGCTGTGTCTCCAGCTCGCCTAGCTACTCACTGGACTATATGATTACTCGGCTACACATATCTCTCCCTAATGTCAATATGCCTTGTCTATTGCTGTTTTTGTTAGTGATTTTTGTCTTATTTCACTGTAGAGCCTCCAGCCCTGCTCAATATGCCTTAGCTAGCCCTTTTGTTCCAACCCCACACATGCGATGACCTCAGCTGGCTTAAATGGTGCTTCTAGAGACAAAACCACTCTCATTGTCACTCAATGCCTGGCTTTCTCCACTGTACTCACATCCTACCATACCCTTGTCTGTACATTAGGCCTTGAATATATTCTTCAGCGTCCAGAAATCTGCTCCTTTTAGTCTCTGTTCAGAACGCACTAGACGACCAGTTCCTATAGCATTTAGCCGTACTCTTATTCTACTCCTCTGTTCCTCTGGTGATGTAGAGGTTAACCCAGGCCCAGCAGCCCCCAGCATCACTCCCATTCCCCGCTCTCATTCGTTGACTTCTGTAACTGTAAAAGCCTTGGTTTTATGCATGTTAACATGAGAAGCCTCCTTCCTATGTTTGTTTTATACACTGCGTTAGCAAACTCCGCCAGCACACTCCGCCAACCCGGATGTCCTAGCCATGTCTGAATCCTGGCTTAGGAAGGCAACATAAAATCCTGAAATTTCCATCCCTAACTATAACATTTTCCGACAAGATAGAACTGCCATTGGAGCGAAGTTGCAATCTACTGCAGAGATAGCCTGCAGAGTTCTGTCATGCTATCCAGGTCTGTGCCCAAACAATTCGAGCTTCTACTTTTAAAAATCCACCTTTCCAGAAACAAGTCTCTCACTGTTGCCGCCTGTTATAGACCCCACTCAGCCCCGAGCTGTGCCCTGGACACCATAAGTGAATTGATCGCCCCCCATCTATCTTCAGAGATAGCACTGTTAGGTGACCTAAACTGGGACATGCTTAATAGCACCCCGGCCATCCTACAATCTAAGATAGTTGCCCTTCATCTCACACAAATGATCAAGGAACCTACCAGGTACAACCCTAAATCTGTAACCATGGGCACCCTCTTAGATATCATCCTGACCAACTTGCCCTCTAAATACACCTCTGCTGTTCTCAACCAGGATCTCAGTGATCACTGCCTTATTTCCTGCATGTGTAATGGGTCCGCGGTCAAACAACCACCCCTCATCACTGTCAAACGCTCCCTAAAACACTTCAGCAAGCAGGTCTTTCTAATCGACCTGGCCCGGGCATCCTGGAAGGATATTGACCTCATCCCATCTCTACTGAGCATGCCTGGTTGGTCTTCAAAAGTGCTTTCCTCACCATCTTAAATAAGCATGCCCCATTCAAAAAATGTAGAACTAAGAACCGATATAGCCCTTGGTTCACCCCAGACTTGACTGCCCTTGACCAGCAGCACAAAAAACATCCTGTGGCGTTCTGCATTAGCATTGAATAGAACCCGCGATATGCGACTTATCAGGGAAGTCAGGAACCAATATACTCAGTCAGTTAGGAAAGCTAAGGCTAGCTTTTCAAACAGAAATTTGCTTCCTGTAGCACTAATTACAAAAAGTATTGGGACACTGTAAAGTCAGTGGAGAATAAGAGCACCTCCAGCCAGCTGACCACTGCACTGAGGATAGGAAACACCATCACCACCGTAAATCACTACGACCACTACGATAATCGATCATTTCAATAAGCATTTTTCTACGGCTGGCCATGCTTTCCATCTGGCTACCCCTACCCCGGCCAACATCTCAGGACCCCCTGCAGCAACTTGCCCAAGCCCCCCGCTTCTCCTTCACCCAAATTCAGACAGCTGATGTTCTGAAAGAGCTGCAAAATCTGGATCCCTATAAAACAGCTGGGCTAGACAATCTGGACCCTCTCTTTCTAAAATGATCCCCCAAAATTGTTGCAAACCCTATTACTAGCCTATTCAACCTCTCTTTCGTATCGTCTGAAAATCCCCAAAGATTAGAAAGCTGCCGTGGTCATCCCCCTCTTCTTAGGGGGAGATACTCTAGACCCAAACTGTTATAGACCTATATCCATCATGCCCATGCCTTTCTAAAACCCAAGTTAACAAACAGATCACCGACTATTTCGAATCCAACCGTACCTTCTCCGCTATGCAATCTGGTTTCCGAGCTGGTCATGGGTGCACCTCAGCCACACTCAAGGTCCTAAAAGATATCATAACCGCCATCGATAAAAGACAGTACTGTGCAGCCGTCTTCATCAACCTGGCCAAGGCTTTCGAATCTGTCAATCACCACATTCTTATCGGCAGACTCAATAGCCTTGGCTTCTCAAATGACTGCCTCGCCTGGTTCACCAACTACTTCTCAGATAGAGTTCAATGTGTCAAATCGGAGGGCCTGTTGTACGGACCTCTGGCAGTCTCTATGGGGGTGCCACAGGGTTCAATTCTCGGGCCAACTCGCTTCCTGTATATATCAATGATGTCGCTCTTGCTGCTGGTGATTCTCTGATCCACCTCTATGCAGATGACACCATTCTGTAAACATCTGGCCCTTCTTTGGACACAGTGCTAACAAACCTCCAAACGAGCTTCAACGTCATACAACACTCCTTCCGTGGCCTTCAACTGCTTTTAAATGCTTGTAAAACTAAGTGCATGCTCTTCAACCGATTGCTGCCCGCACCCTCCTGTCCGACAAGCATCACTACTCTGGACGGTTCTGACCTAGAATATGTGGACAACTACAAATACCTAGGTGTCTGGTTAGACTGTAAACTCTCCTTCCAGACTCACATTAAGCATCTCCAATCCTAAATTAAATCTAGAAATGTCTTCCTATTTTGCAACAAAGCCTCCTTCACTCATGCTGCCAAACATACCCCCGTAAAACTGACCATCCTTGACTTCGGCAATGTAATTTACAAAATTGCCTCCAACACTCTACTCAGCAAACTGGATGTAGTCTATGACAGTGCCATCCGTTTTGTCACCAAAGCCCCATATACTACCCACCACTGCGACTTGTCTGCTCTCGTTGGCTGGCCCTCACTACATATTCGTCGCCAAACCCACTGGCTCCAGGTAATCTATAAGTCTTTGCTAGGTAAAGCCCCGCCTTATCTCAGCTCACTGGTCACGATAGCAACACCCACCCATAGCATGCACTCCAACAGGTATATTTCACTGGTCATCCCCAAAGCCAACACTTCCTTTGGCCGCCTTTCCTTCCAGTTGTCTGCTGCCAATGACTGGAACGAATTGCAAAAATCACTGAAGCTTGAGTCTCATATCTCCCTCTCTAACTTTAAGCATCAGCTGTCAGAGCAGCTTACCGATCTCTGTACCTGTACACAGCCAATCAGTAAATAGCACACCCAACTACCTCATCCCCACATTATTACTTACCCTCTTGCTCTTTTGCACTCCAGTATCTCTACTTGCTCATCATCTGCACATCTATCACTCCAGTAATAGGTTTCTATTGGTTTCTTCCTAGGTTTTGGCCTTTCTAGGGAGTTTTTCCTAGCCACCGTGCTTCTACACCTGCATTGCTTGCTGTTTGGGGTTTTAGGCTGGGTTTCTGTACAGCACTTTGAGATATCAGCTGATGTACGAAGGGCTATATAAATAAATTTGATTTGATAATAATGCTTAATTGTAATTATTTTTGCCTCTATGGCCTATGTATTGCCTACCTCCCTACTCTTCTACATTTGCACACACTGTACAAAGATTTTTCTAAAAATATATATATTGTGTCATTGACTGTATGTTTGTTTATGTGTAACTCTGTGTTGTTTTTGTCGCACTGCTTTTCTTTATCTTGGCCAGGTCGCAGTTGTAAATGAGAATTTGTTCTCAACTGGCCTACCTGGTTAAATAAATGTGAAATTAAAATTAATGAATTAATATGGGAAGGTATGCAGCAGTATTGACAACCGTCTGATCATTCATCAAATCACAAATGAAATGTAAGAATAAAACACAAATTAACAATAAACAACACATTGGGATTCCTGGAAATGACATGTTTCTTCCTCTAATTAGAGAAAAAAAAAATGACTCAAGCACTGAATTTATCACATATGCTTTCTTGACTAAACTGTGACTAAATTCTCTGTGAACGCTATCATCAAAATATAAGTATTCTGATATGACTTTAAAGTGTATTCTACTTTTATTCTAAATAATGTCTGAGCTGTGGGAAATAAAGCTTCTTAAAAAGCCAAATAATGCTGGCCAGATATTATCATGAGTACCCCCCACACGCATGCACACACACATTTAATAAATACATTTGCCTGCACACACTCCCTGGACTGTGTTGAATGTACTTGTCCTGTACATATTCAACACAATCTATTGCACATCTTGGCATTTACACCATTTACAGGCAAGAAGCTGCACCTTCTCAGGATAAAGCACACCATCACTATATTTTGAACAATAATTGCTCCTTCCCGCCTTAACTTTGTGGTTCTTTATGGGCTTAGCTGGTAAAAAGTCTGTAGATGCAGCGATGCAACAAGCACTCAAGGCTTTCCTGTCACCATGCAGCTTTACCCAGGGGCTTGACAAAACGTTTAAAAGAATAGCAAACACATAATAAACAACAAGAGCAAAGAAGTCCCATTCAGAATCTTAAATAATATATTGGACAGGACCAGAATAATGTTTAAGTCTTGCTTAAGACCTGAAGACACTGCTTTGATTGCAGCTGAATAAAGTGCCTTAATTCTGTGCCATTCTAAATTCTACCTCAACACTATTTATTTTATTTTATCTTTATTTAACTAGGCAAGTCAGTTAAGAACAAATTCTTATTTTCAATGAAGGCCAAGGAACAGTGGGTTAACTGCCTTGTTCAGGGGCAGAACGACACATTTTTACCTTGTCAGCTCAGGGATGCAATCTTGCAACCTGCCCCTAGTCCAACGCTCTAACCACTAGGAGACCTGCCACCCCGCTAAGACTAGCTCCATCTGGACAACTATTCTGCAAACAACTTTTGAGAGACACTACTCAACTTAGAGCCTACTTTCATCTCCCCTCTTTCATACAGGGCAAGTAACCCCCACTCCCAGTTAGTCAGCTCAAAGTGTAAAATGAAACACAGCACCCTTTCAACTGTAAATTCAACAAACGAGGTTGTTGAACAAACAGCACACTCCCTGAATAGAGAAGCACTCTGGAAAAACACTCTTAACGAAAGGAAAAGGGGATACCTAGTCAGTTGTACAACTGAATGCATTCAACTGAAATGCATTTACCCCAACCCCTCTGAGTGAGTGTATGTGTGCATTTATGTAATTACTGTGACTTTCCGTGTATACACTTTAAACATTCAGCTCTCTACCTTACCATTTTGAATTCTCTCTTGTGCAAAATCACTGCAGCCTGGCTGCTGTGGCCTGTGTGGTATTCAACTGTGACCTAGAGATGTGAGGAGCCTCTAAATTCCCAACCATCACCGGTGCTGCAATTCTGCATTAGAGAGCGGAAGAGGCCTGGGGCAAGCGGGATGGCAGCGACTTCCATCAAACTACAGGGGTGTATAATGTTGAGCACTCACTTTCTTATCGCACAAATATGGAGGAAAGATCCAGAATTCATTGAAGTACAACTTTAAAGTAATGCATTATAGCTGTTAAAAATATGAAGATAGATACAGTGCTTTCCCATCTATGTTTTAAAGGGATACTTCAGGATTTTGGCAAGGAAGCCCTTTATCTACTTTCCCAGAGTCAGATGAACTCATGGATACCATTTTTATGTCTCTGTGTCCAGTATGATGGAAGTTAGAGGTAGTTTCACAAGCCAATGCTAACTGGTGTTAGTGCAATGACTGGAAGTCTATGGGTATCTGCTAGCATAAGGACTTTCTCCTCCCTGGTTCTGGCATTATAATTTCTGAAGCTGATGTTATTGATGATGACATTCAGAACACAGGAATAGCTACCAGAACTCAACTCAAGGCCGTAATGGCCCACCTGTGTTGTGTGGATGTCAGAGGAAGGAGGCCAGCCTGCACCAGAGGTAACCCTGAATATGGAGCGGTTAAACAGTTTAGGGAAGAGATCAGAGTGTAATGAAAACAGGTCCACAGGGGATTGAATCGCAGCACATAGTGGGAACAGGATATGAGCAAAAGTAAGTAAGTAAGCGAGCGAGAGAAAGGACCTCAACATGACAGCATGACACATGCCCAGGCCGTGAGCAGAGCAACAGGCCCAACCCCCACTATTACACCCACCCAAGCCCCATCCTGCGACCTAAGATGTATCAGATGCTCAAAATGCTCTGCTCACACCTACTGTGATGGTCCAGGCCTAAACCACACAAAAACACTAGACACCATTGAACACAAAGCTTTTACTATCTCATCCTGGAATATACAAGGTTTCAGGTTCAATTCAATTTAGTCCTTTGGCCTAAAGAGTAGGAAGCCAGACTTCATCAAAGAAATTGGAAATACAGACATTGTCATCCTACAAGAAACGTGGTATAAAGGAGACGGACCCACTGGTAGTCCCATCCACCAAACTACCAGCTGTGAAACAGGGAAGAGACTAATTTGGTATAGAGCTAATTTGGAATAGAGCAGACCTAACCCACTCTATTAAATTAGTCAAAACAGGAACATTTTACATCTGGCTAGAAATTAGTAAGGAAATGATCTAAACAGAGAAAGATGTCCTCATGTGTGCTACCTATACCTACAGCTTCTCCGTCTTAGAGGGGAGATCAACCATTTCCAGGCCCAGGGACATGTACTAGTCTGTGGTGAGCCTCTTGGGGCTAGGGGGCAGAATTTTCACTTTTGGATAAATAGCATGCCCAATTTCAACTTCCTGATACTCATGCCAAGAATACAAGATATGCATATTATTCATATATTTGGATAGAATTTGGATCGCTCTGAAGTTTCTAAAACGGTTTGAATCATGTCTGTGAGTATAACAGAACTTATGTAGCAGGCAAAACCCAGAGGACTAACTGTTCAGAATTTTTCTTTTTTTTGCCTCTCTCTGTTCCCTGAGTTGTCATTGCCAAGGGATATTTCTTAGGAACCTGTTTTTAGTTCCTACCGCTTCCACTGGATGTCACCAGTCTTTGGAATTTGGCTGAGGTTATTCCTTTGTGCAATGAAGAAGTAGGCCAAGTAGGATTTTTTTTAATCTGACATGTTGGCTGGATTCACAACAAGTGTAGCTTTAATTGAGTATCTTACATGTGTGATTTAATAAAAGTTTTAATTTTATAGTCTTTTATTTGAATCTGGCGCTCTGCATTTTCCCTGGCAATTGGCCAGTTGGAACTTTTGCGTCCCGCCTATCCCAAAGATGCCAGAACTGGACAAGAACCTGACACCCTCAGCACACAGGTGGACAAACACCTACCTGGAGGTGAAAGCATTCCCTCCCCCATATGCCCCCGTAGACACAACTACTATGACTTAACCAACAAAAACGGGTCACAACTCCTGCAGCTCTGTCAGACGCTGGGTATGTACATAGTCAATGGTAGGCTTCGAGGGGACTCCTACGGTAGGTACACCTATAGCTCATCTCTTGGCAGTAGTACTGTAGACTGTAGACTACTTTATCACTGACCTCAACCCAGAGTCTCTTAGAGTGTTCACAGTCAGTCCACTGACACCCCTATCAGATCACAGCAAAACCCCACTCTACTTGAATAGACCTATGCTCAATCACGAGGCATTAAAGCCAAAGGAACTTAATAATATAATGATATTCTATAGACGGAAGGAAAGTAATGTGAAAATCTACCAAAAAACAATTTGGCAACAACAAATGTAATCATTAATAGACTAAATGTTTCACTGTAATTGTGAAGGTGTAAACATGGCAGTAGAAAACCTAATCAGTATACATGACCTCTCAGCTTCCCATTCAAATCTAAAAATTTAAAGCAGACAACCTAAGAAAATGAACAACAACGACAAATAGTTTGATGAAGAATGCAAAAACGTAATTAAGAAATTGAGAAACCTATCCAACCAAAAACATAGAGACCCAGAAATCCTGAGCCTACACCTTCACTATGGTGAATCACTAAAACAATACAGAAATACACTACGGAAAAAGAAGGAACAGCTCAATGTAATTGAATAATCCATAGAATCTAACCACTTCTGGTGTCACGGATCCCCCTGGTACTGCTGCTCATTTCGTTCAATGTAATTGAATAATCCATAGAATCTAACCACTTCTGGTGTCACGGATCCCCCTGGTACTGCTGCTCATTTCGTTCACCAGCTCCGGAGGTCTACATCACCGGCCTTCTAGGCATCACAGAACTGGATTCATTGCAGAAGGAATCCCTTGTATCTCGCTGGCGCGCACCTCAAAACACAGGATGGTTGCCAGCACGCTGTCCATTGCGCTGCCGAGTCTGGAAAGACAGTCATCGTGATCCTGGACTGTCCCTACGATGGTTGATAGCTCGGTCTTTCCTGCTGTCTCCATTTATGAGGTTGGTTATTCTGTCATGATGTCTAATGATTGGAGACAGGTGGCAGGAATACGTAATAAGGGGTTTTATTGACTCCACCCAAAAAAAAGAGCGAGGTGTAAACTTCTAAATAATACACAGGATGAGACCTGTAAAACAAGTTCACAATAACACGTAGCATGGAAGCCGATACAACAGCACAGGTACTCATAGGACCAACAGACATGGTAACAATAACCGACAAGGACACTGGGGAACAGAGGGCACATATATAACACACTAATCAGGGGGAATGGGAACCAGGTGTCCGGGGTTGGTGGTAATGAATCTATTTCATTGACGCCTAGAAGGCCGGTGATGTAGACCTCCGGAGCTGGTGCACGGAATGAGCAGCAGAACTGGGGGGATCCGTGGCATCTGGAAAAATGTGAAAACTCTAAACAAACAACAACATGAAGAGTTATCTATCCAAAACAGAGATGTATGGATAAACCACTTCTCCAATCTTTTTGGCTCTATAACAAAGAACAAAGAACAAAAACATATACATGTTCAAATACATCCTCGTCATTCACATAAAGAATAGATGGCGATATACGGGGCATCGTGATGCTGGACTGTCCCTACGATGGTGCCTTGTGAGAATTCACCGGCAAGTGGATAACACGCCTCGACCATCCGTTTTATTGGCCAACGTGCAACCCAGTAATGGAAACAGTCCAGTACATCACTATACTAGGTGGTGTCAGAAGAAGACCCAAATAATTGTCAAAGACTCCAGTCACCCAAATCATAGACTGTTCTCTCTGCTACCGCACGGCAAGCGGTACCGGAGCGTTGTCTAGGTCCAAAAGGCTCTACCCCCAAGCCATCAGACTGCTGAACAATTAATCAAATGGCCACTCAGACTATTTGCATTGATCCCCCCACAGCTACTCACTGTTTATTATCTATGCAGTCACTTTACCCCTACCTACATGTACAAATGACCTTAATCATGGAAAGAGCGGGTGTTCCTAATGTTTTGTACACTCAGTGTATATCTCCACCAGTGACACCTCCGTGCACCAAAAATTGAAATATTTTCTACAAAATAACAGAAACCAGGACTGTAGCTTTTACATTTCATTACATCATAGAGGTATCCCTAAATGTAATTTTTACTTCTAGAAGATTTGTTCAATGTCTAAATGTGTTAAAAAAAAAAGTAGTAGGAGACCTCTAGGGATTTCCTCAGTCCAGGAGACAGCTCTCCCCAATAGCTTCTGAGGAATGATGATCCACAGATGAACACACACACACACACACACACACACATACTGTAATGGATTCTGATCGACCATCTCCCCTGCCTTTATTTCAGGCTGAAGATAAAAACAGAGGAAACATCAAAGCAAGACTAGCAGCATGGAAACAAAAGAAAAAGAACCAGCCCCTTACTCCTGTCTTCCCTTCAAGGAAATCCATTCAACCTTACTTTGTTCAAGGTCTACACTACAGTAAACTATACTGTATAAAGCTCATAACAGTTGCAGTAAACAAATTTATATTGAATAACAATAAAATGACATTTGAGGAATAGGCTATAATGTAAGGCAGGGTGTCAATTGGGTAGCTCAACACCAACAATTTAAAATAGGCTACTAAAATCATTCCGATCCCGATTAAAAGGGAAATGCATTTTAGCAGTATGAATGGCTGACTTAGGGCCATGCGGACACCTGGAAGCGGGAGGGAAGACTGTTTGTATGGCTGGCTTTATGGAGAGCTCATCGACTTTTTCTCAAAACAGTGCAGAGGTAAAGATGGCTGGCTGTAGTAGATGGCTTTGGTAACTGCTGTTTGACTTGATGTGAAACTAAACTAGAGTTTTAATCTCAGTACTGAGCTAGTACGTACCATCTAATTATTGTATGATGTGTTTGTAGAATGTTAAGTCCCCTATTGACTGAGGGTCATTTCCATGTAACAGGACCCATGAGGACCAACGTGAAGTTCCTAGGAGCATGTCAAATCTGGTGTCAAATGAAAACTAAGTGTCTATATTTTTGAGAAATTAAGGCATATATAAATTTTTCAACCGTGTTCTATCCTAAATATTAGGAATAAGCAAGGCTTTGATTTCTGATGAAACAGATGGAAAAGGGGTCGTAGAAAACGTATTAAAAGGTATTAGAAATACATCAAAACACAATCATTTAGAAGTAAAGACCCCCGCCAACTAATATCAACACTTATATTTAGTTTTGGAGAAATTATTTGCCTTGTGTAAGTTTAAGAAATATTGCCCTGTGCCTTGAAATTCCATTTCCAAAAACCCACATATCTTTAAGATATTTTCTCATTTCTCTCCCTCAAGAGGAGGGAGCGTTGAGGAAGCTAATCTGAAAATACAGAATAGTTTACCAATTTACCAATCTACCAATTACTTCACACTAGAAGAAGTTAAGCTATACTAAAGGTACCCTTGAGAAACATATAGTTACTTAACTAAAGTTACTTTGAAAAAGTAATTTACTACTTCGTAAAAAAATATCATTTATAAATCTGAAATGTCATAGACTACAAATTGCAAGAACAGATCACTTCATTAACAGAATGTGTCATTTAGCATATAAAACACAAAAACTGTTTCAAGTAAGAATTAGGCAGGTCTGATGCTGAAAAAGAAAGGAAATTATTGTCTACCTCACCCATATTTAATTTTTGCAACAAAAAAAAAACATTTAGTTCAACTACCACTAAGATACTGTAAAATGTTGGTAAATTACTAGTTGAACTACATGTAGTTCACTACTGCTCAACACTGGGAGGGAGGAAATTAAAGAAAACACAGAATGAACAACAAGGTAGACCTACAATTAGTTACAGTGTTTTTACTGATATCTATTTGGTTATGAACTACTAAGTGACTAAACCTCGAAATTCTGTTCCCAAATTGGTAACGTAGCTTCCGAATAATCAGTGACGGAATTACTGCAATTTGATTGGCTACAATGGAAAATCATAGTCACAAACCACAGTTGGTTCACCTGCTACAGTTCTCCCTGACACTGGCATACTGTTACATTCAACTCATAACTGTTTTCTTTCTCTTTCTGTTGTATGGTGGTCAAAGAAAGTGTGAAAACAGTCTGGACACCCCTTCCCTCTCTCTCTTCCTCTATCCCCAGTTAATGTCACCTCTCCCTGCTCTTACTGACACCTACTCATAAGCCCCCTCTCTTTTCATTTACAGTAACCAGCATCCTTACCCATTGAGTACAGACTGACACCGGACGTCCATGGATGTTGAAAAGTAGTCCTCAGATGTCATTTTTGGTTTTTGGTATGGTCCCGGCCTTGATCTGGCCCAAACATAGAGGTCCATGATTGGTTCAGATTTGGTCCGGAAATCTGAACCAAATGGTCTATGGTTGTCACAAGTGTGGAGAGTTCAGTACAGTACAGTAAAGTAGAGTACAGTAAAGTAAAAAAGTGTTAAGCAGAGTAAAGTTCAGTACCATATTGTACTGTACAATAGAGTAGAATAGAGTACAGTTCAGTAGAGCACACTAGAATTGAGTACACTATAATGTACTGTACTGAACTATACTGTACTCTACCGTACTGAACTATACTCTACTGAACTATACTCGACTGTTCTGTGTTGTGTTGTGCTGTACTGTAAAGTATTCCACTGTACTCTACTATGATGTACCTTGATGTTAAAACTTGTGAAACATAGACATCTATGATTGGTTCAGATTTGGTCCAGG
Organism: Oncorhynchus clarkii lewisi; assembly: GCF_045791955.1. Taxonomy (NCBI): domain Eukaryota; kingdom Metazoa; phylum Chordata; class Actinopteri; order Salmoniformes; family Salmonidae; genus Oncorhynchus; species Oncorhynchus clarkii. Next base: position 30,481,501 of record NC_092147.1, on the reverse strand, counting down.
ATGGACCAACCAAATTTGGTCTTGTTTGGGTGTGGAGCTCATTAAAATAATAGCCAGTGTGTAGAATAATACTGAGATATGCAAAGGAGGAAATTGCATATTTATACCGTTGTGTACCTATTTAGGACACATTACCATGAAGTGAATGACACACATATCCATAAATATGCATTTCTATGTAGTACAGATCAGGGAGTCATGATGAAATTCCATAAATGTAATTATGTTACTGGGTGTGAATCCACTTCACTTAATGTAGTTCAAATACCAAAATAAATGTTTTCAAAGTCAAGGTCTCATGTCATAGCTAGTCTCGTGTTGCCATACCTTTAAAAGCCTGGTTCTTGACGAGACTATGTCATATACAGTTGAAGTCGGAAGTTTACATACACCTTAGCCAAATACATTTAAACTCAGTTTACCACAATTCCTGACATTTAATCCTAGTCAAATTTCCCTGTCTTAGGTCAGTTGGGATCACCACTTTATTTTAAGAATGTGAAATGTCAGAATAATAGTAGAGAGAATGATTTATTTCAGCTTTTATTGCTTTCATCACATTTCCAGTGGGTCAGACACACTCAATTAGTATTAGTAGCATTGTCTTTAAATTGTTTAACTTGGGTCAAACGTTCCGGGTAGCCCTTCCACAAGCTTCCCACAATAAGTTGGGTTAATTTTGGCACATTCCTCCTGACAAAGCTGGTGTAACTGAGTCAGGTTTGTAGGCCTCCATGCTCGCACGCGCTTTTTCAGTTCTGCCTACAAATTTTCTATAGGGTTGAGGTCAGAGCTTTGTGATGGACTTTATTGTCCTTTAGCCATTTTGCCACAACTTTGGAAGTATGCTTGGGGTCATTGTCCATTTGGAAGACCCATTTGCAACCAAGCTTTAACTTCCTGACTGATGTATTGAGATGTTGCTTCAATATCCACATAATTTTCCTACCTCATGATGCCATCTAGTTTGTGAAGTGCACCAGTCCCTCCTGCAGCAAAGCACCCCCACAACATGATGCTGCCACCCCTGCACTTCACAGTTGGGATGGTGTTCTTCGGCTTGCAAGCCTCCCCCTTTTTCCTCCAAACATAACGATGGTCATTATGGCCAAACAGTTCTATCTTTGTTTCATCAGACCAGAGGACATTTCTCCAAAAAGTACAGAGCAGTGGCTTATTCCTTGCTGAGCGGCCTTTCAGGTTATGTCGATATAGGACTCATTTTATTGTTTCCTCCAGCATCTTGACAAGGTCCTTTGCTGTTGTTCTGGGATTGATTTGCACTTTTTCGCACCAAAGTACTGTCACGCCCTGTCCATAGAGAGGCTTTTCAATCTCTATTTTGGTTAGGCCAGGGTGTGACTAGGGTGGGTGTTCTATGTTCTTTTTTCTATGTTTTTGTATTTCTTTGTTTTTGGCCGGGTATGGTTCTCAATCAGGGACAGCTGTCTGTCGTGGTCTCAGATTGAGAACCATACTTAGGTAGCTCTTGCCCACATGGGTTTTGCGGGTAGTTGCTTTCTGTTTAGTGTGTTTTGCACCTGACGGAGCTGTTTCGGTTGTTGTTTTGTATTTAGTGTTCAGTTCTATTTAATAAATATGAACATGTACCACGCTGCACCTTGGTCCTCACCTTCTTCCACCAACGGCCGTTACAAGTACGTTCATCTCTAGGAAACAGAACGTTTCTCCTTCCTGAGTGGTATGACGGCTGCTTGGTCTTTTTTTCCTGAGGTCTTGGCTGATTTCTTTTGATTTTCCCATGATGTCTAGTAAAGAGGCACTGAGTTTGAAGGTAGGCCTTGAAATACATCCACAGGTACACCTCCAATTGACTCAAATGATGTCAATTAGCCTATCAGAAGCTTCTAAAGCCATGACATCATTTTCTGGAATTTTCCAAGCTGTTTAAAGGCAGTCAACTTAGTGTATGTAAACTTCTGACCCACTAGAATTGTGATACAGTGAAATAATCTGTCTGTAAACAATTGTTGGAAAAATTACTTGTCATACACAAAGTAAATGTCCTAACCAACTTGCCAAAACTATAGTTTGTTGACAATAAATTTGTGGAGTGGTTGAAACATTTAGGTTGGAGACATTAAAACTAGTTTATGTAAACTTCCGAATTCAACTGTATGACACCCCATTCTTACTGCAGACATCTTTTGAATCTTAATTCTAAGAATTTTTTGGGAAAACATGGTCACATAAAAAACGGGAGTTTTAACAAAAGAATTCTGTTACCATTCTGTTTTTTTTTTTTAATGTTCACTACAAATTGTTAAAAGTAGTCCTTGTGCATAGAGTTTTATTGTTTGTTATCCTTTCAAATCAATGGTATTTGTTTGGCATATCGTGGAATTGCCCTGAGGTAAATTATTCTCACAATAACATAGACCTCTATTGTAAGTATTGATTTTGTTGACAAATTCATATAACTTGATCGTGATGGGATTATCACCTCTGCATTCATTTGAATTGTTACAGCTAGATTGTAACTCTGTTAAATCTAGATTGTAACAGTTACAGCTTCATTGTAACTCTGTTAAATCTAGATTGTAACAGTTACAGCTTCATTGTAACTCTCACTGTCGGATTAATTACTCAATAAAAACGATGAGTATAGACATTGGAAATACAATGCCGCTCAAAGCCTATAAAATCAAGTGTGCGAGAGGTTGTTGATCACTTTTCAAACTTCCAGCGCTCATGGTGAATAATAACAATACCAGTAGGCTATTTGTCTGTGATAAACCATTTCATTTTTTGCCATGTTTTGATCAGTCACGAAAACATCGATAAGGTCCTGAGAGCATCCAGTGTATTCGTCGGACGACGAAACTATCGATATTTGCATCAAGTCAAATGGCATATGGTAATAAAATGTGTCAGAAAACAAATGATTCACACAATAGATTCAGACGGTGACTATCGCGGGACCTGCGGGATGCAGGCACTTGTGCGCTTTTCTTCACATGAGACAATTTCACCACTTGATATTCTCTGCTGATGGCATATGAACAATTATTGTCTGAATATAGTAAGTGACTGACCTGAATTGTGCAGGTATATTCCGTATCATCCAGGAGTCTGACGGTGCAGTCGTATTCTCTATCCAGATTCCGGATACTGCCACTCATTATTCGGCTCAACATCTTTTCACAGAATTGCTGGTCTGCGTCTAGGACCAGAGCAATAATCTGAACACAGCATAGAAGTAGGCTAATGTCACATTGAATGACTACATTTTCCGATCAACCAGACGAGCAGCAGCTGAAGATCGTAATGCCAAGACACAGAGCATTGTCTATCCCATGAAGTGAACACAACACAGACACGAGCCACAGTGCGGAATCATTGAAAGGATGCCCGCATCCAGATCCAGGAGCAATTCACCCTTGTGTACCCGTAATCGAAAGATGGGTGACCATTCACCACTCACTGCTTGCAATTTGAGCTAGAGGGCGGATCCCTTAGAGTAGACTGACGTCAATGAGAACCAACGGGGAGAGATTTCTACAAAATGGGAAATATAGCCCTTAGTGTAAACGGAATATTTTGTTTCATCCTTTCATTTTCTCAAACCACCAATTGGCACTAGACTGTAAATATTTGGGATTTTCAGTCTTCATGTTTATAAATGTTTACGACAGGCAAGGCCTCTTCAATGCGTGAAGAGCAAATGGATGAGCGATTGTCTGAAGTTTCAGTCCCTATCTGACAAAATGTTAACTTTTGTTTTAAATGCATGACGAAAAAGTCGTCAAGAGAGCATCATGCTATTCAATGGCCTATAGGCATGATGCATCTATAGCCTATAGGCCACAGTCATAGATCACAATAAAGCTGTTGAGTAGACTTGATAGACAATGGTTGTCGGCAACAATAATGGTGTACTGCACATTCACAATGGCAATATTTTCTTTCCCAATTGCAGTGACGAGTTAACCTATAGTCAGAGCAGTCATGAAACCTTCATATAGGCGACAGTATGTGCATGAAACTATATAAAACAATAAAAACAATTGTGGGGGATAACAATAGTAAAAAACAAGACAATAAACGGGGCTGCAGGGGGCTCTTCTCATAATTAGGCCCAATAGATTACCCGGTTCTAAATCGTATACAATTTGCGGGCAGGTATGAAGACAGGTTTTTATGTAGCCTACCATTCCGAATATGATAGCTTCATTCAATATTACTTGAATGACATACATTTAAAAATATGGCTTTTCACACAGTCACAGGACAACAGCACAGCAACACAATATATCGACGAGACGCTTTCATCCCCTAGTGGACATATAACACAATTCTTATATGAATAACACTCCAGCCGATTTGGTAGCTTCGCTGTGTTCGGAGTATTGGTTCGACAACGCAATGACTGAACAAGGATAATGTATCATATAAGTTGGAGCTTCTTAAATATGTCAAATAATAAGCATAAAAACAAAAATATACCCTTATGCCGTGACATTGTGTTTGCAATGCCGTGACCCGGATTCGAACCGGGGTTGCTGCGGCCACAACGCAGAGTACTAACCACTATACGATCACGGCGAGCTACCAGGGCTTGTACTTATGATGAGATATTGGGCTTATAACCTAGCCAGCGGTGACGCATTCAACTGCAGAAAGCTATTTCAATTGATAAATATGTGGCTAGATAACGTATTATTGATCAGGTTGAACCTTTCTGTATTTTATATTCATTACAAATTTCGAATGGTATGTTTAGTAAACTATTCAGATATACTGAATCTGAAGTAGCTTAGAACTAGCCTAGCTAAGGTTGGATGCTGACGCCTGTCCTTAAACAGTAGCTTGGTAGCTATCTTTATTTTTGCATGGGAAATTTCAATTAGAATTGTAAATGTTCAATGTAATTAGCTAGCTAATATCCTCTGGTTCTTCATCTGCTCATCATGCTTGCTTATGTTTATGTTAGCCTTATTTGTATTCTGATGTGATATTTTTTTATTTCAATCAATGGAATTGTAGACTTCTTAAAATGTTAAATAGGCTATACAGTGGCTTGCGAAAGTATTCATTCCATGGCATTTTTCCTATTTTGTAGGCCTTACAACCTGGAATTAAATGGATTATTGGGGGGAGGGGGGGGGGGGGGGTTGTACATTTGATTTACACAACATGCCGACCACTTTGAAGATTCAAATATTTTTTATTATGAAACAAACAAGAAATAAAACAAACAAACTGAAAGCGTGCATAACTATTCACCCCCCCCCCCCCCCCTAAGTCAATACTTTGTAGAGCCACCTTTTGCAGATATTACAGCTGCAAGTCTCTTGGGGTATGTCTCTATAAACTTGGCACATCTAGCCACTGGGATTTCTGCCTATTCTTCAAGGCAAAAGTTCCTTCAAGTTGTGTAATACTTAATTACAGAGAATCTTTGATAAAAACTATCAGTCTTCAGTTAATGATATTAAAGACACGACAACTAGCTTCCGTCCAAAAATAAATTCTGTGAAATGACGTCAACACATCCTGGAGGAGTTACTGGCTAGATACAGTATGTGCACCAGGTCATTGCTCCTCTTTCTCAATTTTTCAATTCAATTCAAGGGCTTTATTGGCATGGGAAACATATGTTAACATTGCCAAAGCAAGTAAAATGGATAATAAACAAAAGTCAAATAAACATGAACAGTAGACATTACACTCAGAAGTTCCAAAAGAATAAAGACATGTCAAGTGCCATATTATGTCTATATTCAGTGTTGTAGCGATGTGCAAATAGTTAAAGTACAAAATGGAAAATAAATAAACATAAATATGGGTTGTATTTACAATGGTGTTTGTTCTTCACTGGTTGCCCTTTTCTTGTGGCAACCGGTCACAAATCTTGCTGACGTGATGGCACACTGTGGTATTTCACCCAGTAGATATGTGAGTTGATCAAAATTGGGGTTTTTTTTCAAATTTTTGGTTCTGTTTAATCTGAGGGAAATATGTGTTAGGATGTGCAGCTCAGTTTCCATCTCATTCTGTGGGCAGTGTGCACATAGCCTGTCTTCTCTTGAGAGCCAGGTCTGCCTACGGCGCCCATTCTCCATAGCAAGGCTATGCTCACTGAGTCTGTACATAGTCAAAGTTTTCCTTAAGTTTGGGTCAGTCACAGCAGTCAGGTATTCTGCCACTGTGTGCTCTCTGTTTAGGGCCAAATAGCATTTTCAACCTGTGCCTTCTATTCGAAGATGCTCAGCCCGGCGGAGCGAAACTATGACGTGGGGGACCGGGAGTTGTTGGCTGTCGTCAAGGCTTTGAAGGCGTGGAGACATTGGCTTGAGGGGGCTAAACACCCTTTTCTCATCTGGACGGACCACCACTCATCTGGACTACATCCGGGCGGCGAGGAGACTGAACCCTCGCCAGGCAAGGTGGGCCATGTTCTTTATCCGTTTTGTTTTCACCCTGTCCTAGAGACCAGGTTCCCAGAACGCGAAGGCAGATGCACTGTCTCGGATGTATGACACAGAGGAGCGGTCCATGGATCCCACTCCCATACTCCCAGCCTCTTGCCTGGTGGCACCAGTACTGTGGGAGCTGGACGAGGACATCGAGCGGGCATTATGTACAGAGCCCACTCCCCCCCCAGTGTCCAGCTGGGCGTCTGTACGTTCCGTTTGCTGTCTGCGACCGTTTGATCTATTGGGCCCACACGTCACCCTCCTCTGGTCATTCGGGCATCGGTCGGACAGTGCACTGTCTTAGTGGAAAGTACTGGTGGTCCACCTGGCTAAGGACATGAGGGTTTATGTTTCCTCCTGCTTGGTGTGCGCCTGCCCAGGGGGAAGTTACAACCCCTCCCTGTTCCACAACGGCCATGGTCGCACCTGTCGGTGGACTTCCTGATGGATCTACCTCCCTCACAGGGTAACACCATGATCCTGGTCATTGTGGATCTATTTTTTTAAGTCCTGCCGTCTCCTCCCTTTGCCCGGTCTCCCTACGGCCCTACAGACTGCGGAGGCCCTGTTCACACACGTCTTCTGGCACTACGGGGTGCCTGAGGACATAGTATCTGATCAAGGTCCCCAGTTCACGTCAAGGGTCTGGAGGGCGTTCATGGAACATCTGGGGGCCGTTTATTTCGTGGTACTGTTTTTTTCCAGCACCATAGTATTTTGTTTATACTGGTGTTTTCTTGAATTAAATACCTTGTACAAGCATCTCAGCTCTCCTGAGCCTGACTCCTTTCACCAGTTACCCACAGCCTTGACAAATGAACATCAAATATTTATTTAATTTCCATGTTTTTGACTCTTTTTTTTCTTCTAAACAGGTGCATTAAATATTTTCTAAGTGTAATACATTGCTGAATATCAAAAGTCGGGCTGAAGGACATGGTAAAAAAAAGTGTCAAACAGTGAAATCGAGACATTAAATGCTTTAGAAAATGAACAGAAAAACTAAATTAATTTAACTAAATTAAGCTGAAAAAAAAGCTAAGGTCCAATGCAGCCGTTTTTATCTCAAAATCAAATTTATCTCAACATAAAAGCAGCTCTTTCACAGTATTAATCCAACCTCGTAGTGTGGAAATATACAGTACAAGTCAAAGGTTTGGACACACCTACTCATTCAAGGGTTTTTCTTTATTTGTACTATTTTCTACATTATAGAATAATAGTGAAGACATCAAAACGATGAAATTACACATATGGAATCATCAATACCAAAACAAGTGTGAAACAAATCAAAATAGATTTTATATTTTATATTCTTCAAAGTAGCCACACTTTGCCTAGATGACAGCTTTGCACACTCTTGGCATTCTCTCAACCAGCTTTACCTGGAATGCTTTTCCAACAGTCTTGAAGGAGTTCCCACATATGCTGAGCACTTGTTGGATGCTTTTCCTTCACTTTGCAGTTCAACTCTTCCCAAACCATCTCAATTGGGTTGAGGTCGGGTGATTGCGGAGGCCAGGTCATCTGATGCAACACTCCATCCCTTTCATTCTTGGTCAAATAGCCCTTACAAAGCCTGGAGGTGTGTTGGGTCATTGTCCTTTTGAAAAACAAATGATAGTCCCACTAAGCGCAAACCAGATGGGATGGCGTATCGCTGCAGAATGCCGTGGTAGCCTTGCTGGTTAAGTGTGCCTTGAATTCTAAATAAATCACAGAAAGTGTCACCAGCAAAGCACCCCCACATCATCACACCTCCTCCTTGATAGTTCTTGGTGGGAACCACACATGCAGAGATCATACGTTCACCTACTCTGTGTCTCACAAAGACACGGCGGTTGGAACCAAAAATCGCAAATTTGGACTCAACAGACCAAAGGACAGATTTCCACCGGTCTAATGTTCATTGCTCGTGTTTCTTGGCCCAAGCAAGTATCTTCTTCTTATTGCTGTCCTTTAGTAGTGGTTTCTTTGCAGCAATTTGACCATGAAGGCCTGATGCCCCTGAACAGGCAGTTAACCCACTGTTCTTAGGCCGTCATTGAAAATAAGAATTTGTTTTGCCTAGTTAAAAAAAAAAGGTAAAAAATAAAATAAAAAATTCACAGTCTCCTCTGAAAAGTTGATGTTAAGATGTGTCTGTTACTTGAACTCTGTGAAGCATTTATTTGGGCTGCAATTTCTGAGGCTGGTAACTTTAATGAGTTTATTCTCTGCAGCAGAGGTAACTCTGGGTCTTCTTTTCATGTAGCGGTCCTCATGAAAGGCAGTTTCATCATAGCGCTTGTTGGTTATTGCGACTGCAGTTGAAGAAACTTTCAAAGTTCTTGACATTTTCCCGATTGTCTGTCCTTTAAGACAGATTGACAGTCCATTACTTTAAGACAGTATTTTCTTATTTGAGCTGTTCTTGCCATTATATGGACTTGTTCTTTTACGAAATAGGGCCAACAGTTGTTGCCTTCTCACTAAGCTGCTTGCCTATTGTCCTGTAGCCCATCCCAGCCTTGTGTAGGTCTACAATTTTATCCCTGAGGTCCTTACACAGCTCCCTGGTCTTGGCCATTGTGGAGAGTGTGTGGACAGGTGTCTTTTATACAGGTAACGAGTTCAAACAGGTGCAGTTAATAAGGTAATGAGTGGAGAACAGGGGGCTTCTTAAAGAAAAACTAACAGGTCTGTGAGAGCCGGAATTCATACTGGTTGGTAGGTTATCAAATACTTATGTCATGCAATAAAATGCAAATGAATTACTTAAAAGTCATACAATGTGATTTTCTGGATTTTTGTTTTAGATTCCGTCTAAATGGTTTCTGTAATGATAAACATTACAGACCTCTACATGCTTTGTAAGTAGGAAAACCTGCAAAATCGGCAGTGTATCAAATACTTGTTCTCCCCACTGTATCTGGGGAAGGGGAAAAAACAATTTATAGACTGTTGAAGGTTTTGAAGAACACAGTGGTCTCCATCCTTGGGAAATTAAAAAAATATGGAACTGCCCAGACTGGCTAGAGCTGGTCACCAGACCAAACTGAGCAACCAGGCAAGAAGGACCTTGGTCAGGAAGGTGACAAAGAACCCAATGACCACACTGACATAACTACAGAGTTCCTTGGCTGAGATGGGAGAACCTGCCAGAAGGACAACAATCTCTACAGCACTTCACAAATCTGACATTTATGGAAGAGTGGCCAGACGGAAGCCACTCCTGAGAAAAAGGCACGACAGCACACCTGGAATTTGCAAAAAGGCACGTGAAAGACTCCAAGAGCATAAGACTAAAGAATCAGGGGTTCTATGAGACAAAAAATGTAACTCTTTGGCCTGAATGCAAAGCGCTATATCTGGAGAAAACCAGGCACAGCTCATCACCCGTCTAATCCCATCCCATGAAGCATGGTGGTGGCAGCATCATGCTACTGTATGTGGATGCGTTTCAGCGGCAGGGACTGGGAGACTGGTAAGGATAGAGGGATCAATGAATGGAGCCAAATACAGGCAAATCCTTGATGAGAACCTGCTTCGGAGTGCAAACAACTTTAGAATGGGGTGAATATTTACATTAAAAACAGGACAATGGCTCCAAGCATACAACCAAAGCAACACTGGAATGGTTTCAGAACAAGAATGTGGAAGTCCTTAAGTGGCCCAGTCAAAGCCCAGACCTGAATCCCAATGAACATTTGTGGAAAGACTTGAAGACTGCTGTTCTCCGCTGCTACCCATCTAATTTAACAGCGCTTGAGAAAATCTGCAAGGGAGAATGGGAGAAAATCCCTAAATCCTGATGTGCAAAGCTGTTACAGACATGTAAAATTGAAATTGTAAAAACAGATATTGAAAACATTTAATGAGATGGGATGGTTAAAAGATGAGACGGTTAAAAGATATGCAACATGAAAATATTGTCCCATTTATATTGTGTAATTTATTTAATTCTGTGATCATTTTAAATAATACATATTTCATTTGTTTGAGTGTCATGCTGAGAACAGAACAATAGTGCTTATTGAGAGGAACATAATCCAGAATGTCATCTCCTCAAACTCACATGCACCCATGTATACAGTACATACACACCTTTATAACCACAATTAGACTGATAGAATTTAACCAGCGAAAGGGAATGTATCATGCTGATTTTATTATGTGCATTGATTAAAGCCTAAACAGCAAATATCCGATGGACTACACTAGTCACTACTACTAGACTATCCTTTTTCCATAGATGTGGAGAGGGGAAATCAATGGGTAAAGTCTTGAGGCTCAGTCTCATCATTCTCCCCTGGTTCATTGCTCCTTGCAGTGGGGACTTTGGCAGCACACTCTGCACTCTTAGTGAAGGAGCGGCCTGGCTGGCCCAATGTCTGACGTGGGCGCTGCTTGCTGTGTGAGATGCAGCTGTGTCCCATACTCTGGGCAGGGGCACCATCTCATCTCTGGGCAACCATTGCTTGCTGTCCCCTGTGCAGATCACAGGATGCCACAAGAGGCTTCCCTATGTCCAGCTGTTTGCTCTCTTGCAGCCACAGCTTCCTGTCCATGTGGGTATAGTGTAGGTCCACCTTTATCACTAAGGATCCCTTTACAACAGGGAGAGAGAAAAAACATAATACAGATTGAATTTATACATTTCTAGACATATAATTGCACATATTAAATATGAGGTCCCAGACATAGTAAACCTACCTGAAGCTTTTGAAGGCCACAAAGTCTGAGGCTACAGTCAGGGTTTTCAGCAACCAAGTTATTTAGCAACAGAGAGTCCATTTCACCTGACCTCCCAGGACTAGAGAATACATCCTCCATTGCCTAAACACAGAAGTCAGGAATAAAATACATCAGGCATCTACATCAAAACCTGTGATACCCACTTGTTATTTTACAAAGTGCATAACAAGTGGCAGACTACTGAAGTAAGTAGGGAGAACATAATGCATTGAACCACTAGATGTCAGTGTGCTCCAAGGAATTATTACTACACAGAAGCAGAAACCTGATAAGCTGTTGTGCCAAAATGTCCTGCTCTTGTTTCTCAGCCATTCCTAATAGCAAGGTTGTCATGAAAGATGAGGACATAAGACAGACTATGAAAACTATGAAAATAACTGCTGTTCATAACTGCTGTAAACTATTCAGACCCCTTGACTTTTTCCACATTTTGTTATGTTACAGCCTTACACTAAAATTAATTAAATATTTTTCCCCCCTCATCAATCTACACACTATACCGCAAAATAACAAAACGAAAACATGTTTTTAGACATTTTGCAAATGTATTAAACATAAAAAACATAAATACCTTATTTACATAAGTATGAAGACACTGCTATGAGACTCGAAATTGAGCTCAGGTGCGATGTTTCTACAACTTGATTGGAATCACCTGTGGTAAATTCAATTGATTGGACATGATTTGGAAAGGCACACACCTGTCTATATAAGGTTCCACAGTTGACAGTGCATGTCAGAGTAAAAACCAAGCCATGAGGTCGAAGTAATTGTCCGTAGAACTCCAATACAGGATTGTGTCAAGGCACAGATCTGGGGAAAGCTACCAAAAAATTACAGCAGCATTGAAGGTCTCCAAGAACACAGTGGCCTCCATCATTCTTAAATGGAAGAAGTTTGGAACTACCGAGACTTCATGGACCTGGCCATCCAGCCAAACTGATCAATCGGGGGAGAAGGGCCTTGGTCAGGGAGGTGACCAAGAACCCGATGGTCACTGACAGAGCTCCAGAGTTCCTCTGTGGAGATTGGAGAACCTTCCAGAAGGACAACCATCTCTGCAGCACTACACCAAACAGGCCTTTATGGTAGTGGCCAGACGGAAGCCACTCCTCAGTAAAAGGCACATGACAGCCTGCCTGGAGGCACCTAAAGGACTCTCAGACCATGAGAAACAAGATTCTCTGGTCTGATGAAACCAAGATTGAACTCTTTGGCCTGAATGCCAAGTGTCACATCTAGAGGAAACCTGGCACCATCCCTATGGTGAAGCATGGTGGTGGCAGCATCATGCTGTGGGGATGTTTTTCAGCGGCAGGGACTGGGAGACTAGTCAGGATCGAGGGAAAGTTGAACGAGCAAAGTACAGAGAGATCCTTGATAAAAAACCTGCTCCAGAGCGCAGGAGTGGCTTCGGGACAAGTCTCTGAATGTCCTTGAATGGCCCAGCCTGAGCCCGGACTTGAACCTGATCAAACGTCTCTGAAGAGACCTGAAAATATCTGTGCAGCAACTCTCCCCATCCAACCTGACAGAGCTCGAGAGGATCTGCAGAGAAGAATGGGAGAAACTCCTCAAATACAGGTGTGCCAAGCGTGTAGCGTCATACCCAAGATGACTCGAGGCTGTAATCGCTGCCAAAGGTGCTTCAACAAAGTACTGAGTAAAGGGTCTTATGTAAATGTTATATTTTATTCAATCTTTTTTATACATTTGCCCAACAAAAAAAAAAAACTGTTTTTGCTTTGTCATTATGGGATATTGTGTGTAGATTGATGAGTGGAAAAAAACAGTTGAATCCATTTTAGAATAATGCTGTAACATAACAAAATCTGGAAAAAGTCAAGGGGTCTGAATACTTTCCGAATGAACAGTATTCTTCAACGGAGGCTCCTCAGAGGAGGAAGGGGAGGGTCATCCTCCTCAGTGAATGTATAATAAAAATAGTAAAACATTAATAAATGTATCCTTTTTTTGATAAAACTATACTCAATATAAATATGTCGCCAAATAATTTATTTAAATACACTGTTTTGCAACGAAGGCCTACAGTAGCCTCAAAAGCAGTCTAAAGGGTAGCACCATGGTGTAGATGGAGGACAGCTAGTTTCTGTCCTCGTCTGGGTACATTGACTTCAATATAAAACCTAGGTGGCTCATGGTTCTCACCCCTTTCCATAGACTTATACAGTAATTATTACGTCCTCCAACCTATCAGAGCTCTTGCTGCATGAACTGGCATGTTGTCCACCCAATCAAAGGATCTGAGAATGAATCCATTTATGAAATCATAAGCTACTGCTAGCTAGCACTGCAGTGCATAAAATGTAGTGAGTAGGCTCAAAGAGAGAGCAACACAAGAGTTGAACAGGTAGCCTAGTGGTTAGTGTTGGGCCAGTAACTGAAAGGTTGCTAGAATCGAATCCCTGATCTGACAAGGTAAAAATCAGTTGTTCTGCCCCTGAGCAAGGCAGTTAACCCACTGTTCCTAGGCCGTCATTGTAAATAAGAATTTGTTCTCAACTGAAAAAATAATAATAAAACAATTCTTTAAAATGAAGGAGATGAGGGAGAGAGAGCTATACTTTGTTGTATTATTTTTTTACTTTTACTTAGCTAGCGAATGCAGCTATCTAGTTTAGCCTACTCTAACACCCGGCTCAAACGGAGAGGGATGTTATGTTAGCTAGCTGGCTATGGCTATCCAACACTGGAACTCTTCCAAGTCAAGGTAACCTTTTGGTTTTATTCATTTATTGCCACAGGGACCTGCCGGTGTAACTGCTAAACTGCTCGCTGACTGTAATGCATGATTGTAGTGGGTTTAGTTATGCGTTAGTAATGATTATAACGTTAACTAATATGGCGACAACGAGGCTTTGTGGTTATGAAGGTTGGGCTTGGAAAGGTTTTTTAGCCTGGTCACAGACAGCTGATTTTTTCTCTGAAGTTCACAAGTGAAGGGAAAAGGTGAGAAGAGGAGAGAGTGTAGAGACGAGAAGGAATTATACAATGATTAAATTGATCATGCTGTTTGTATGTGGCTGCTATGAAAGTGAACTATGTGTGCGAGTGATCAGGGGTATATTCATGCCGCCGATTCTGTTGAAAAACTTTTCTTAAACAGAACCTAACGGGGATAAACATACCTGAATTTGTCCAATAGAAACTCTCGTTTGCAACTGTTAGACTAATGATTACACCCTAGATCAGCTAGATGCCGGCAAGACGGTATTAAATGTCTCATCTTGATTACTCAAATTTTTCTCTCGACCAAAGCATCTACATTGTAATTTTGCATTCATAGGCTAGGTTGTAGCAACCCCATGATGGGTATAGGGACATTTTGTGTATAAAGTGGTAGCTTAAACCTATCAATGTTACATTGAGCTGGGTGAATGGAATATGAATCACAGTCATCCAATATGCTGTAATAGAAATAAGGCCATGCTCATAAAAAAAATGCTTCTCCCTCATCTTAAATGGCAGCAACCACCACTGCCTTGAGTGTACAGAGGAAAGAGGAGATGACAGGTGTATAAATTCATTAAAAATCCTACAATGTGATTTTCTGGATTTGTCTTCCTCATTTTGTCTGTCATAGTTGAAGTGTAGCTATGATGAAAATTACAGGCCTCTCTCATATTTTTAAGTGGGAGAACTTGCACAATTGGTGGCTGACTAAATACTTTTTTGCCCCACTATATATATATAAAAAACATTGTTTTATGAGCAATACATTTTCAAAATTATAAAGAGTAATGCCATGTCAGGATCAGATAAATATCTATACAACAGTTTTAGCATTGAGATGTGACCACAGCAGGAAATAGTTCATACACCTTGTGCAGAACCCACTCTTAGAACCGTCTAAAGTTTAGCACCTAAACACATTTTCCTAACATTTGGTTTTCAGTTTTGTTGTCAGGGTTACATATATTGCTCAGGTCTCACAAGAAGTTAAAAAGTAATTTTAATAAAATATTTATGTGTAGTATCATGTGAAGTCATGCAACTAAATCAAACTGCTTATTAATAAGGGCTGTTTGTACACCATGTCCTGCTCTCTAGGTAGTGTGGCAGGTAGCGGCAAGTAAGAGTGAAGATGTCACTCACAGGTGTGCTCCTCAGAGTGATAGTGCAGTCCTGGGCTCTGGGTCCAGTGGTTATCACTCTGCCAAAAGCAACCATGACGTTGGAGAACAAGGCTGAGAAGCTGACCTCCACCTCAACTCCACAGGTGAAAATAAGCAACTTCTGATGTGGTAGCTCTTTGTGGGAGAACATCACATAGAAAGACAGTTTTAAGATACAAATTCTACGCAACAAAGCATCTCTAGAATGCAGGCTAGATAGACATGATAAGAAAGTTAGGCAGCCATGTTAAGAAATGTTGCTTTTGAAGGTCGTCATCTTGTCCTTGAAGAAGTTTATAGTAGCAGTTATTATTTCTTCTCATTTATCTGAGCCAGAAGTACATATGGGGATTCTGAAGAACTTTAGTGATGACAAAATTCAATTTGAAGAAAGAATACAAGATACTGTAAATAAGTATTTATGTGATGGGGAAGACAAAAGTATATTCCCTTATGTTATAAATACTGGTACACTGTGAGTGAAATAAACTGAATGCTGACTTTAAATATACAAACAAGTTCGCTTTCTGCTATCAACACAAATAAACAGTAAAACCTTGAATGGTGGTGTGATGGTCATTACTCATGCTAAACCACACTGTTTGTACATTATAACAGCCACAACCATGTCACATACACAACTGAAAAAGAGTGATTTTTCCTCTTTCTTGTTAAGACTAGCTTAGGGCAAGAAACTGACTTAACAGTTACACGATTTCATAGCAAATGATACACCATGGCTAAAACATCTGAAATAAAAAGAGCACTTGACATACACACAGTCATTTATCAATTGTGAAAAATGGGGTAAAGATCATGTCTGTATTGGGGATATTATGGTGTGTTAAAGCTTACCGTTGGCCTGTCTCCAGCAGGCGTCTCTCAGATGTAGTGCTCCAGTGTGGCCGGTGGTCCTGATCGGATCTGTGAGGGAGCGGGGCTTCTTTAGCGTGTGTCTGATTTCCACCGCCTGCTTGCCTGTGACGAAAGGGTCTCTGCCCAGATCTGAGGAACAGGTTAAAGGTTAGCCTACGCAACCTAGGTAACAGCTGTCCTTAAGGAGTGTTTAATGGTTGGACTGAAATTAAAATAATAATACTATTTGACTGATGTAAAGGCTCCTAAATTATAAACATGTGCACGATAAGAGTGAACTTACAGAAATGTTTAGGCAAAAGCATGTATGTGAAAGGCATTGCTGGCCAGATCAGAAACGGATACACTGAAATCCTATTCAGGTGTCTGGATACAGGCTTACTCTTATTCTTGCAGAAGATTTGGCTTCAGTACATATTTTAAGAAAAGCTGTCTTCGCCATGTTTCTATAAGAGTTGAGTGGACAGCAGTTCAACATCAACTATTTTTCCATTTATAAATAAGTCTAAGACAAGAAGGACATAGATCATAATTCCTCAAAGGAGTTTCTGGGAAGGCTGTGTTTATTGTTCATGAAATGGTCTCGTGATTGTGATGTGATCTGTCACTTCAGTGAATACTATTTCCTAGACATGGATACAATTGTAACACTTTCAGAAATGTATTTCAGCTGTAACCCTGAAATAAAACCTATTGTGAGTAGCGGTGCAACTCATCTGAGAAATCTTAACATACAGCAAATATCTCTAATCTAAGCCGTGAGGTTCTGTGCCAAGGTTCGACTGTTACAGCCACTGACAACTCATCAGTCAACCTATACAGTACTGTGCCACCACCCCCTTTGATGGGCTGTGTTAAGCTATGCAGGATCACTGTCACTGGAGCTGAGTGACCACAGGAGAGCAGTGTAGGGAGGTACACACACACACACACACACACACACACACACACACACACACACACACACACACACACACACACACACACATGGCAGAGCAGCTGTCTTTAACTCTACCCCTCTCAGGTTTCCTGCTGTGCTATGGCCAACAGTGTGAATTTCTAGAGAATGAGGTCACAAGCTAATGCAGCTCTGTCGCACAAAGTCATGTTACCAGAGAGACCCATCAAACAAACAAACAAGCACCCAGTGGGGACAGCATGCCTAGCCCTCCAAGCTCCGCCCACTGCTACCTGCTGCAGGGTAAACACCAGGGGGAGTAGCCAGTGACGGATAAACATTTAGATGTCAACATGTCTGTACTCCAACAAGTAGACAACAACATGTTCCACACTGACCCTGTTTACAGACACTGCTGTACATCTCCTATAGAGGAGCAATGGAGACAAAAGCCACACTTCTGCTCTTATTAGCAGGGAATTTAGTATTTATTGCATAATATCTTCTAATTTCTGTCAAAAGTAATTTTCCTATTTATCAAAAGAAACCCTGGGATTTTCAATGTGAGTCATGGATTGGTGTTAATAATATGTCAAAACATCCATCCTGAAATGTCAGTCACACAGACTGCAGAATGTGGCCACTAGAGGGAAGTGCTAAAAGCAAAGCCACCGTTATACATCAATATATATATATATATTTTTTTTATATCAATCATATATTTTTTTATATAAATTATTCACATTTATGATATCGATAACTGAATTATTGATATAAAAACTATATTTTAAAGACCTTCATGGGGGTGGTATTACATGTGAATGCTCCTACATACAGCGCCTATTGAAAGCATACACACAAGGCCTTTGCACAGTCTTGACATTTGCTAGCTTAAAATTGTATTTTGTATTTTTCCTACTGATGTATACAACCTACTCCACATTTTTTTTTTTACCCCTTTTTTTACCCATATTCCGTGGCATCCAATTGGTAGTTTCTAGTCTTGTCCCATCGCTGCAAATCCCGTACGGAGTAATACGATTCTACCAGCTTTACGCAACTCTTAGGGCAACATATATCTATTGTTTTTGTCAAAATTGCTCAAGGAATTGCTTGGGAATCATTGATGGATAACAATACTCAATGTTTATGTTATCACTGATTTTCAAGCAGATTTAGGCCAAGATTGAGACTACTAGACCATTTCAGGAACACTCAACACTTCATGAAAGCCATTGTGGTGTGTCTTTGGCATTAGAATTTGTATAATTGTTCCACTGAAATATAAAACTGTCGCCAGGTTAGGTTTTCAGAAGACTATGGAGGGTTTTCCTCTAACTTTTTACCTGTCCTTCGTTCCTTTCATATTTATTTTGATCCTAACATACTCCCCAGTCCCTGCCAGTAACAAGCATACCCATAACATGATGCTGCCACCTCAATACTCATTTTCTTCAAAATGATTCACACATGTAATGGCTATCAATGGTGCTTCCACCAAGTATTAACTATGGGGTGTGAAGACATACAGTTTGTAATCAAGACATTTTCTTTTTGTCTTTTTTATTTTCTATCATTTTTCTTTCACTTTAGAAATGGAAAATAATTGAATAAATGTTTAGATACAATTTTAGATACAGGTCCAAGTCTTAATTATGCTAAATATATGCTAATATATATATATAAAAAAATATCAATAATTGTATTTTTGATATCAGTAATGTCATTTTCAATAACAATAATTAAGATTTTCAATATCATTTTTTTTATATATCAATAACTCCCCATAGGATTCAATGGTGAATTTTTTTAAATTGAATTTTATTGTATAATTAATTTACAACATGTATATAAAAAATGGAATTATCGATATCAATAATTCCAATTATCACTATAATAATAATAATTCAATAATTTGAGCGTTTTATATTTAAAATTATGAGCAATATCAACAAATAAAATATATCTACAAATAAAATATATATCAAAAATGTAATGTTTTATATAAATAATTTGAATGATTGATATATATTTTTTTAATCAAAATGGGTTTCTCCATTGAATCAAATGGGTAATTATTGATATAAAAAATGTGATTATAGATATCATTTTTTTATTATTATTGATATCAGCAATTCATTTTTGTATATAAACATTTTGAATTATTGATACAGAAAATTCCATTATTGATATAAAAAATACAAATATTGATGTAAAAAATGCAATGAATATATGTTAAAATGGCTTCCACAAGAGCAAAGCCTATCATACAAGAATACTGACTCTCAGACACCAGCTCCAGGATGTGGGTGACTTTCTCTGGCTGTAGGATGTGCTTGTTCAGATATTTAGTGAAGATTCCGGTGCTCTTCCCTCCGTCCTGTACCTCATAAGCCTCTGCATTTTCACATCTGTTAAGGCAGGTCATTTAGATTTCAGGCCATGAATGAACACTCATAAATCAATGGTTGTTACATAGAGTAAAAATACATACGTGGCATATCCATACACAGTGTTTCCCATTGGCACCAAGGGCCTGATTTCAGAAGCTATGCAATCTAGGTTGTACCTGAAAATAAAATGATGCAACTTAACACCTGTTTTAGCAGTGGTGGAAAAAGTAATAAATTGTCATACTTGAGTAAAAGTATAGATATCCTAATAGAAAGTTACTCAAGTAAAAGTAACCCAGTAAAATACTACTTGAGCAAAAGTCAAAGTATTTGGTTCTATATATACTTAAGTATCAAAAGTAAATGTACAATTATTTCAAATTCCTTCTATTAAGCAAAGCAGGTGGCACCATTTTGTTATTTTTTATTTATGGATATCCAGGGGCACACTCCAACACTCAGATATCATTTACAAAAGATGCATTTGTGTTTAGTGAGTCCGCCAGATCAAAAGGGATGACAATGTGTTTTCTTGATAGTGTGTGAATTGGACAATTTTCCTGTCCTGCTAAGCATTCAAAATGTAACAAGTACTTTTGTGTGTCAGGTAAAATGTATGGAGTAAAAAGTACATTATTTTCTTTAAGAATGTAGTGAAGTAAAATTAATCTGCTTGCTTATGTTTGTGTTAGCCTTATTTGTCTTCTGATGTGATATTTTTTTCTTTCAATCAATGGAATTGTAGACTTCTTAAAATGTTAAATAGGCTTGTGAAAGTTTTCACCCCCCTTGGCATTTTTCCTATTATGTTGCCTTACAACCTGGAATTAAAATTTATTTTGGGATTGGTTGTATCATTTGATTTACACAACATGCCTACCACTTTGAAGATGCAAAATATATTTTATTGTGAAACAAACAAGAAATAAGACAAAAAAACTGAACTTGAGTGTGCATAACTATTCAGTCTCTTGGGGTATGTCTCTATAAGCTTGGCACATCTAGCCATTTTTGCCCATTCTTCAAGGCAAAACTGATCCAGCTCCTGCAAGTAAGGATGAGTTCCGTAGATGTACAGCAATCTTTAAGTCATACCACAGATTCTCAATTGGATTGAGTTCTGGGATTTGATTAGGCCATTCCAAGACATTTAAATGTTCCCCTTAAACCACTCAAATGTTGCTTTAGCATTATGCTTAGGGTCATTGTCCTGCTGGAAGGTGAACCTCCGTCCCAGTCTCAAATCTCCGGAAGACTGAAGCAGGTCTCCCTCAAGAATTTCCCTGTATTTAGCGCCATCCATCATTCTTTCAATTCTGACCAGTTTCCCAGTCCCTGCCGATGAAAAACATCTCCATAGCATGATGCTGCCCCCACCATGTTCCACTGTGGGGATGGTGTTCTCAGGGTGATGAGAGGTGTTGGGTTTGCGCCAGACATAGCGTTTTCCTTGATGGCCAAAAAGCTCAATTTTAGTCTCATCTGACCAGAGTACCTTCTTCCATATGTTTGGGGAGTCTCCCACATGCCTTTTGGCGAACACCAAACATGTTTGCTTATTTTTTTCTGGACACTCTTCTGTAAAGCCCAGCTCTGTGGAGTGTACGGCTTAAAGTGATCCTATGGACAGATACTCCAATCTCTGCTGTGGAGCTTTGCAGCTCCTTCAGGGATATCTTTGGTCTCTTTGTTGCCTCTCTGATTAATGGCCTCTTTGCCTGGTCTGTGAGTTTTGGTGGGTGGCCCTCGCTTGGCAGGTTTGTTGTGGTACCATATTCTTCCATTGTTTAAGAATGGATTTAATGGTTCTCCATGGGATGTTTAAAGTTTCTGATATTTTTTATAACCCAACCCTGATCTGTACTTCTCCTCAACTTTGTCCCTGACCTGTTTGGAGAGCTCCTTGGTCTTCATGGTGCCACTTGCTTGGTGGTGCCCCTTGCTTAGTGGTGTTGCAGACTCTGGGGCCTTTCAGAACAGGTGTATATATACTGAGATCATGTGACGGATCATTTGACACTTAAATAAAATCTGCCTGTGTGCAATCTAACTGATTATGTGACTTATGAAGGTAATTGTTTGCACCAGATCTTATTTAGGAGATTCATAGAGAAGGGGGTGAATACATATGCACGCACCACTTTTCCGTTTTTTTTTATATCATTTTTATATTTTTAAAAAATCCTGTCACTTCACCAATTTTGACTATTTTGTGTATGTCCATTACATGAAATTCAAATAAAAATCCATTTAAATTACAGGTTGTAATGCAACAAAATAGGGAAAACATCAAGGGGGTGAATACTTTTGCAATTCACTGTCGAGCAACAAACAATGACATGAGGTGTCCATCAGGAGGCCTACCATGTTCTGCAGGTGTCTAGTAAGACCACATTCAATGCAGTCCGTCTCTCCTGCATCTTGCGCATGACCCTCTGTACACAGACACAGTTCTCTGAATGGTATGGTTGTGGAGCATCTATGGCCACCAGATAGTTTCTCCCTAAACGTTCGTACCCATGACCAGCATAGTAGAACAGGGCTGTGGGGGATAGCATTATGTTAGTTGTATATTTTGTGTGTATTTCAGTTATACACCAAAATAACTATTTAGTTATTTAGCATTGATCGCTGTTAATTAATCAGATTAAAATCAAATCCGTGGCAAACGCATGTTACATGGCGTGAACAGGAAAAGCAAAGTCTCTCATAGGCATAAGGTTAAATTCAGAGCACCCGATACTCCAGTTCAGCGAGAGGTACAGATCTAATATGGCATCTGTCAAACAAGGCTCCATGTTTCATTTTAGCAATCATATACTGTAGAATATCACACAACACTGACCCTGTCCTTCATCAATAAAATATTATGTTGCTTGTGCTCTATATATTATGTGTAGGGTTGTAAAGGGAGTGTATGTTACTACCAGTCAACTACCAGAATTTTGGTATCCTTCAAGGATTTTATGTAATATATCACAAGACATCTAGTGGCCCTTCTGGGTACTTCAACTTTTTACAGGCGCCTGTAATTATCTCTGTCCCTCTGTGTGGCTTTATCACTTGAAAAATGTTAATCAAATCAAATATAGAAATATATGTATCATGAATACATATATGTATCATATGTATAAATCACAAAAGTTATGATAGATTGCCATAGATTTTCTGTTAATTACCAAAATGACTGAAGATTCCAGTAACTTTGCTAAACTACCGGAAGATTTGCATCCCTGTGCAGCTGAGTTGAGTAATTTCAAGGAGCATGTTTTGAATCTGTAAACTGTGCAGGTCCTTAAAGCTCCTAGAAAATCCAGATCGCTACTTTTCAGATTGGTTTTCATATTAAGCTGACCTCGTTTTCTATAACAGCCATATAACACACAAGCATGGATTATTAGATGAGACAGAAAATGTCAAACTCTTACAAATGTTTACATGCCACATAAAATGTAATGCTCTTATTTGACTCAAATATAAAAAGGAAAATAAGCTGACAGTTGCTAGGTTGCTAAAGGCCCTTTACAGGTGCTAAATAAATCTGCCAAGTCGAAGTGCTATAGGCCTCAGAAACAGCCAGTGGTGGAAAAAGTGCCCGATTTTCATACTTGAGTAAAAGTAAAGATGCCTTAATAGAAAATTACTCAGGTAAAAGTGAAAGTCACCCAGTAAAATACTACTTGTGTAAAAGTATAAACGTATTTGGTTTCAAATATACTTAATTATCAAAAGTAAATAGAATTGCTAAAATATAGTATATATAGTATACATCAATTTAATACTTACATTAAGCAAACTAGACAGCAAAACATTTTTTTTTAAACATTTACTGATAGCCAGGGGACATGCTCCAACACTCAGACATCATTTAAAAACGAGGCATGTGTTTAGTGAGTCAGCCAGATCAGAGGCAGTAGAGATGATCAAAGATGTTCTATTGAGAAGTGTCTTAATTAGACAATTTTCCTGTCCTGCTAAGCATTCAAAATGTAATGAGTACTTTTGGGTGTCAGGGAAAATGTAAAAAGTTGTCAAAAATATAAATAGTCAAGTAAAATACAGATACCCCAAAAAACTACTTAAGTAGTACTTTCAAGTACTTCACACCACAGGAAACAGCTATACATAGCAAGGCATCTCTCTCCAAACACTACAGGCCCAAGCTTCTCCTTTCCACCTCTTATTTGACAGCTAAACCACACTCTCACACCAAGCTACTAATAAGATCTCTAAACAGCAGCATAGGATTATGCTAGATCAACCAAAACGGGCAGAATATGTTTAAAGGGAGCTAAACAAGACTACAATGTCTGGTTTCAGCTTAACAGAGAAATATTTGTGTATGCATTTGCAACTTTTCAGTGAATAGTGTCATCGTTAACTTTCTAGAGTCTCTGAAAAACCCTCAATTCAAAATACATTCTCCCTTGTAATGTAACCACCAGAACAGTATTGAACTCACCATACACGCCCCTGTCAAGCAGGAGCAGGAACTTGTCAATAGCCGCCAGCATCTCCTCCCTGGTGAGATCCAGTAAAGACACCACTCTGAAGCCCAGCTGCTGCAGCAGGTTGGCCAGCTCTTGGACATCCATAGTGGGGGCCATCAGGTCCGGATGGTGGGAGTAGTTGAGGTTACCAATAAGCAGGGCCACTTTGTCAGTCGCTGCACGAAAAGACCATGGTGGAATTTGTAATCAGGGTCACCTTACTGTACTTTGAGAACAGCTAATTAATGATACTATAGAAACATGAAACCACACATATCAGGAAATACTGGTACAACAGTTCCCCACTTCAATGACATAATGCTCAAACCGCATTCTAAGAATACCTCAAACCAGTGGTTAAGGGCGCTGTACTGCAGCGCCAGCTGTGCCATCAGAGACTCTGGGTTCGCGCCCAGGCTCTGCCGTAACCGGCCGCGACCGGGAGGTCCGTGGGGCGACGCACAATTGGCCTAGCGTCGAGGGCTTGGCCAGTAGGGATGTCCTTATCTCATCGCGCACCAGCGACTCCTGTGGCGGGCCGGGCACAGTGCGCGCTAACCAAGGTTGCCAGGTGCATGGTGTTTCCTCCGACACATTGGTGCGGCTGGCTTCCGGTGTTAAGAAGCAGTGTGGCTTGGTTGGGTTGTGTATCGGAGGACGCATGACTTTCAACATTTTTCTCTCCCCGGGAGTTGTAGCGATGAGACAAGATAGTGGCTACTAAAACAATTGGATACCACGAAATTGGGGAGAAAAAGGGGTAAAATTCAAAAAATAACAAATAAAATAAAAAGAAAACACTGTATTTCCACTGACCCCTACCTGTGAGTTGATTAGATGGCACTGAAAGAAATGGAAAAATAATAAAAGTTATAATCAGTGCATAACCTAACACTTCACACTTCAATCTGTTAACACAACAAACAAGATCAAAAGCAATATGAGAGTGTAAAAGGACTCCTAGTTTTCATTCAATCTGGTTGGGTCAAATTCATAAAGATTTTGAAATATGAATGTTGTTGATGTGCCAACATGTAGAAAACACATACAAAGGGGAACCTACATCCAAAGGCTAGTTCCTTGACCACTTTTTAGAGCCTGAGAACTTCTAGTACAGTCTTTAACAAAGGGAAATACCTTAAATCGTCAGCGGAATGGAAAGACCCACTTGTGGGAGGGATGTGCAGAAATCTGAACTTACCGCTATTCCACTAGCTCAGTGAAAAGTGGGGAATTACTTTCCAGTAAATTATGTGGTAGACTTTGTCAGGGAATATATAAAACGCTAATAGTAAAGCTCATGCCACTGAAAACATAAAATTACTGCTGCTAGTGCTTTGTCATTTGCTACTGTGAGAGTTTCATATTCACTATTGCACAGTTTATAATTACAGAGCAGTATTCACAAAATACTTGGCTATATGACATCATCATTCACAGTATGTTCAATTCATGTAAACATTATTTCCTTTTTGTTGCCCAGATGCCCTTCAAGTAGCATCCCACTTCCATTTACCTATTTCAACATCAGCTGCCTCTGTCCATCTCTCCTCTTGAACATTGGATACATAGCAGAGATATGTTCCTCTATGGTCTGACTCTGCATTCTCTATCTACAAGGGACACAATCAAATGCATTCACATCACTGTTTGGCTCTACTCATACACATAAGACTTCTCTCCTAGAATTTAAACCTCATGTTAAATATGAATTAAGTTATTCTAAATTACAATGTTTACATAGGGCAAGTGGTGTATTGGAGGGTAAACACAAGTAAACACAGTTAACCCACTTTTTTTTTGCTCGGCACTTGTCACTCACTTTCTGGGGGAAATTGCATTGAAAATATAGGGAGAGTTAATTTTTTCACCTCAACCAGAGTTTTCACACCTATTTTTTTACCACTCCATCACTAAATAGGAATGGTGAAGCATGGTATCTCAGCCAGCAAATGATAAGACAGAGTAAACACAATGACCTGAGTGCAGGAGTAAATAAACACTGGTGTTACCTGCAGTGTGTCCGTGGTCTTGCCCAACAGAGGATGTCCATTTCTGTACCACTGGTAGTGAGGGGTGGGAATGCCAAAGGCGGTGCAGCTGAGGGTGAGTCTCTCCCCTTGTCTGACAGTCTGGGGTGCAGGTTGTACAGCGATATGGGGCTCCCCTCGCCATGCTACTGGGAGACCTGAAGAAAAAAAGAAAAAAACATGCAATAGCAATACAGTACAGGCAAAATAGTGCTCTAAATTGATCAAAGAAGATTAATAACCTGTATCACAAACATGTTATTATCTTAGAACTGGTAACTAATATAGGGGATTTCTGTACCTGGTTTAGCAATGTCCAGGACCTTTACTGTGACCCATTCACTGAACACACAGTTGCAGAACTGGTCATTCATGCGACAAATGTAGGACTGAGACCTCTGGGCTGTGACAATCAGATCTGCTCTGGTCCCACCAAATACCTAAAAAAACATTAACCATTTCATTGGATATATACTGTGTTACTCTATGAATTGACAACATAATACTGTGTCAGACAAGAATGACAAAAATCCTCAACAACCACATACCTCCTCTTTACTAGATTTGAACCACTGGTAGTTCAGGATACCGGTTCCCTCTGCTCTCACACTCAGAGTCACCTTATAGTTCAGTGGTACATACACAGAAACAGGATGCTGCACAATGACGATGTCTGAAAATGTACATTTATAAAGTGATAAGTGATTAAAGGGCCAATCCGCAGTTGAAACTATAACAAAGCCAACACCCCACCTCTGTGTTGGTAAAAACCTGAGGGATGCAAGGGCTTACCATCCATGATATCAGCATTTGTGTTTTTAGGCTACGCAGTGTTTGTTAACATTTACAATGTTTACAAACATTGGAGTAAAACAACCTTATATTTTGGGTGTGACATTTGAACTAAGCTCATGAAGTTATATTCTTCAAGAATCACTATGCATACATCATTAATTTATAAGTCTAAAAATAGATAGCCCCTTTCGCAGTTACTGTAGGATAAGTTATATAACATAACAATAATTTGAATAACAAAGCATAATATTATGTCAGTGTACTGATAAAATGGAACATAGTTAACTTGCACAATAAATAGGGCAAATACACACCTCTGATCATGTTTTTCATCACTTCAACATGAAATAAGAACTTCTGAACCTCAAGTATGATCTGTTCTGGTCATTACTGCACTGTGCTACCTATTAAGCAAAAGACAGAATATGAGCATTAGTTGTGCCAGGGGTGAGTGAACAGTGTATCAAGAAAAACAAGTCAAGATCCAGCCAAAAATCACAGGAACATGTCATGGAGATGACATCTGACAAGGGCCACATGGAACAAATGTGCATACATATGTGCGCACAAGTGTCACTAATAGATTTTCTCCCCACTTCCCATTTCACAACCGCGCATGTGACAAACACCATAACACAAGGAACAATGAATCTATTTCAAGAGAAATTGAGACTGGTAGGTAGGTTAGCATATTTGCAAAACAATCTGTGCTTTAATAAAAGGTCAGCCAAACTGGACATTTTCCTGAAAATGGCTTACTACAGAGTAGTAACAATTATAGGCTACTATGAACATTTGCAAGTTTATCAATGGCTGTAAAATTAGGGCCAAATCATGTCCTTTATAGTCTACAGCTCAAATTGTGACTCTAAATGATATGGTCTCTAACTGGACCAATAAGATGAATAGCCTATAAATGTCTAGAGCAGGGTTGACATGTCCGCAGTTTTCCAGACATTTAGTTAATTTGAAAAAGATGTCAAGGATGAAAAATTACCAGGTTTCTGGGCTACTTCTAAATTCAACTCACTATCAGGCAGTAAGGAAGGCTGTTGCTGAGTGTGTGAGTGGTGGGGAGGGCCGGAGGGGTGTGTGTGTGTGTGTGTTGAGAGAGAACTGCAGCATGTTCTGACAACTTTTTACCAGTTGTAGACAGGCCAATTTCATTATGGAGATTATGAAGTATTTCCAACCCTTTTTCCATAAAACATACAGTATTAATGTGCAAGAACTGATGCACATCAAGAAATAACTGTGACAAAGCACTGGGAAACGACTTTAGGCGCACTAGTGCGCATTACATAAATTCGCTGGAAGGTGGTTTAAACTGCATGCAAGGAAAGGGTTTTACACATGCTCAGTTCTTGGATCTTGAGCGCTGCGCAGTTGGAAATTTTAAATAGAAATTATGGAACTCCCTTGCGTGCTTCTGTTATGGGGAAAGTCCACAATGAAACTCACAATAAACGTGGAGAATGATACATTTGAATCTGTTGGTCATCAAGTAGCCTATTAATGTCTATGCGATCGTAGGTTACTTGCCTACCACTTGATACAATAAATATGTTGAAATGAGGATATCACTGGAGACATTGCTAGTTTTTATTGTTTTATTTCACTGTAGAGCCCTCAGTACCGCTCAAAATGCCTTAGATAGCTCTTTCGTCCCACCACACACACATGCAGAGACCTCACCTAGTTTAACTGATGCCACCAGAGACAAAACCTCTCTCATCACCACTCAACGCATAGGTTTACCTCCACTGTACTCACATCCTACCATACCCTTGTCTGTACATTATGCCTTGAATCTATTCTACCACGCCCAGAAATCTGCTCCTTTAATTCTCTGTCCCCAACACACTAGACAACCAGTTCTTATAGCCTTTAGCCATACCCTTATCCTACTCCTCCTCTGTTCCTCTGGTGATGTAGAGGTTAACCCAGGCCCTGTAGCCCCCAGTTCCATTGCTATTCCCCAGGCGCTATCATTTGTGGACTTCTGTAACAGTAAAAGCCTTGGTTTCATGCATGTTAACATCAAAAGCCTCCTCCCTAAATTTGTTTTTTTCACTGCTTTAGCACACTCCGCCAACCCTGATGTCCTAGCCGTGTCTGGATCCTGGCTTAGGAAGGCCACCAAAAGTTCTGAAATTCCCATCCCCAACTACAACATTTTCCGACAAGATAGAACTGCCAAAGGGGGTGGAGTTGCAATCTACTGCAGAGTTCTGTCATGCTATCCAGGTCTGTGCCCAAACAGTTCAAGCTTCTACTTTTTAAAATCCACCTTGCCATAAATAAGTATCTCACTGTTGCCACTTGTTATAGACCCCCCTCAACCACCAGCTGTTATGGTGAGTGAATGAGGACCCAAAAGCGAACTAACTTAAACAGAGCTTCTTTAATAACCAAACATAGGTAGGCTCAGATAGACCGGCAGATTCCGACAGGACAGGACAAGGTTACAGCAAACATGACGATAGTCTGGCTCAGGCATGAAACACAACAAACAAGAATCCGACAAGGACAGGAACAGAAACAGAGAGAGATATAGGGACCTAATCAGAGGGAAAAAGGGAACAGGTGGGAAACGGGGTGAATGGGTAGTTAGAGGAGACAAGGAACAGCTGGGGGAAAGCGGGGGAGAAAAGGTAACCTAACAACGACCAGCAGAGGGAGACAGGGTGAAGGGAAAGGACAGAGACAAGACACAACATGACAGTACATGACAGTACCCCCCCACTCACCGAGCGCCTCCTGGCGCACTCGAGGAGGAAACCTGGCGGCAACGGAGGAAATCCTCGATCAGCGCACGGTCCAGCACGTCCCGAGAGGGAACCCAACTCCTCTCCTCAGGACCGTACCCCTCCCAATCTACGAGGTACTGGTGACCACGGCCCCGAGGACGCATGTCCAAAATTCTACGGACCCTGTAGATGGGTGCGCCCTCGACAAGGATGGGGGGGGGGGGGGGGAAGACGAGCGGGGGCGCGAAGGACGGGCTTGATGCAGGAGACATGGAAGACCGGGTGGACGCGACGAAGGTATCGCGGAAGAAGAAGTCGAACTGCGACAGGATTAATGACCCGAGAAATACGGAACGGACCAATGAACCGCGGGGTCAACTTGCGAGAAGCCGTCTTAAGGGGAAGGTTCTGAGTGGAGAGCCAAACTCTCTGACCGCGACAATATCTAGGACTCTTAGTTCTACGCTTATTAGCAGCCCTCACAGTCTGCGTCCTATAACGGCAAAGTGCAGACCTGACCCTCTTCCAGGTGCGCTCGCAACGTTGGACAAAAGCCTGAGCGGAGGGGACGCTGGACTCGGCGAACTGAGATGAGAACAGCGGAGGCTGGTACCCGAGGCTACTCTGAAAAGGAGATAGCCCGGTCGCAGACGAAGGAAGCGAGTTGTGGGCGTATTCTGCCCAGGGGAGCTGTTCTGACCAAGACGCAGGGTTACGAAAAGAAAGACTGCGTAAGATGCGACCAATAGTCTGATTGGCCCGTTCTGCTTGACCGTTAGACTGGGGGTGAAAGCCGGAAGAGAGACTGACGGAAGCCCCAATCAAACGGCAAAACTCCCTCCAAAATTGAGACGTGAATTGCGGACCTCTGTCCGAAACGACGTCTGACGGAAGGCCATGAACTCTGAAAACATTCTCGATGATGATTTGTGCCGTCTCTTTAGCAGAAGGAAGCTTAGCAAGGGGAATGAAATGAGCCGCCTTAGAGAACCTATCGACAACCGTAAGAATAACAGTCTTCCCCGCTGACGAAGGCAGTCCGGTGACAAAATCTAAGGCGATGTGAGACCACGGTCGAGAGGGAATAGGAAGCGGCCTGAGACGGCCGGCAGGAGGAGAGTTACCGGACTTAGTCTGCGCGCAGACCGAACAAGCAGCCACGAAACGACGCGTGTCATGCTCCCGGGTGGGCCACCAAAAACGCTGGCGAATGGAAGCAAGCGTACCCCGAACGCCAGGGTGGCCGGCTAACTTGGCAGAGTGAGCCCACTGAAGAACGGCCAGACGAGTAGGAACGGGAACGAAAAGAAGGTTCCTAGGACAAGCGCGCGGCGACGGAGTGTGAGTGAGCGCTTGTTTTACCTGCCTCTCAATTCCCCAGACAGTCAACCCGACAACACGCCCCTCAGGGAGAATCCCCTCGGGGTCAGTGGAGGCTACTGAAGAACTGAAGAGACGAGACAAAGCATCAGGCTTGGTGTTCTTAGAGCCCGGACGATAAGAAATCACGAACTCGAAACGAGCGAAAAACAGCGCCCAACGCGCCTGACGCGCATTAAGTCGTTTGGCAGAACGGATGTACTCAAGGTTCCTATGGTCAGTCCAAACGACAAAAGGAACGGTCGCCCCCTCCAACCACTGTCGCCATTCGCCTAGGGCTAACCGGATGGCGAGCAGTTCGCGGTTACCCACATCATAGTTACGTTCCGACGGCGACAGGCGATGAGAAAAATACGCGCATGGGTGGACCTTGTCGTCAGAGAGGGAGCGCTGAGAAAGGATGGCTCCCACGCCCACCTCTGACGCGTCAACCTCGACAACGAACTGTCTAGAGACGTCAGGTGTAACAAGGATAGGAGCGGATGTAAAACGATTCTTGAGGAGATCAAAAGCTCCCTGGGCGGAAACGGACCACTTAAAGCACGTCTTGACAGAAGTAAGGGCTGTGAGAGGAGCTGCCACCTGACCGAAATTACGGATGAAACGACGATAGAAGTTCGCGAAGCCGAGAAAGCGCTGCAGCTCGACGCGTGACTTAGGGACGGGCCAATCAATGACAGCTTGGACCTTAGCGGGATCCATCTTAATGCCTTCAGCGGAAATAACAGAACCGAGAAATGTGACGGAGGAGGCATGAAAAGTGCACTTCTCAGCCTTCACAAAAAGACAATTCTCTAAAAGGCGCTGGAGGACACGTCGAACGTGCTGAACATGAATCTGGAGTGACGGTGAAAAAATCAGGATATCGTCAAGGTAAACGAAAACAAAGATGTTCAGCATGTCTCTCAGGACATCATTGACTAATGCCTGAAAGACAGCTGGAGCGTTAGCGAGGCCGAAAGGAAGAACCCGGTATTCAAAGTGCCCTAACGGAGTGTTAAACGCCGTCTTCCACTCGTCCCCCTCCCTGATGCGCACGAGATGGTAAGCGTTACGAAGGTCCAACTTAGTGAAAAACCTGGCTCCCTGCAGGATCTCGAAGGCTGAAGACATAAGAGGAAGCGGATAACGATTCTTCACTGTTATGTCATTCAGCCCTCGATAATCTATGCAGGGGCGCAGAGACCCGTCCTTCTTCTTGACAAAAAAAAACCCCGCTCCGGCGGGAGAGGAGGAGGGGACTATGGTACCGGCGTCAAGAGCTACAGACAAATAATCTTCGAGAGCCTTACGTTCGGGAGCCGACAGAGAGTATAGTCTACCCCGGGGGGGGGTGGTTCCCGGAAGGAGATCAATACTACAATCATACGACCGGTGTGGAGGAAGAGAGGTGGCCCTGGACCGACTGAACACCGTGCGCAGATCATGATATTCCTCCGGCACCCCTGTCAAATCACCAGGCTCCTCCTGTGAAGAAGAGACAGAGGAAACAGGAGGGATAGCAGACATTAAACATTTCACATGACAAGAGACGTTCCAGGAGAGGATAGAATTACTAGACCAATTAATGGAAGGATTATGACAAACTAGCCAGGGATGGCCCAAAACAACAGGTGTAAAAGGTGAACGAAAAATTAAAAAAGAAATGTTTTCACTATGATTACCAGAAACAGTGAGGGTTAAAGGTAGCGTCTCACGCTGAATCCTGGGGAGAGGACTACCATCCAGAGCGAACAAGGCCGTGGGCTCCTTTAACTGTCTGAGAGGAATGTCATGTTCCCGAGCCCAGGTCTCGTCCATAAAACAGCCCTCCGCCCCAGAGTCTATTAAGGCACTGCAGGAAGCTGACGAACCGGTCCAGCGTAGATGGACCGACAAGGTAGTGCAGGATCTTGAAGGAGAGACAGGAGTAGTAGCGCTCACCAGTAGCCCTCCGCTTACTGACGAGCTCTGGCCTTTTACTGGACATGAAGTGACAAAATGACCAGCGGAACCGCAATAGAGACAGAGGCGGTTGGTGATTCTCCGTTCCCTCTCCTTAGTCGAGATGCGGATACCTCCCAGCTGCATGGGCTCAGCACCCGAGCCGGCAGAGGAAGATGGTAGTGATGCGGAGAGGGAGGCGACGGAGAGCGCGAGCTCCTTTCCACGAGCTCGGTGACGAAGATCAACCCGTCGCTCAATGCGAATAGCGAGTTCAATCAAGGAATCCACGCTGGAAGGAACCTCCCGGGAGAGAATCTCATCCTTTACCTCTGCGCGGAAACCCTCCAGAAGACGAGCGAGCAAGGCCGGCTCGTTCCAGCCACTGGAGACAGCAAGAGTGCGAAACTCAATAGAGTAGTCTGTTATGGATCGATTGCCTTGACATAGGGAAGACAGGGCCCTGGAAGCCTCCTCCCCAAAAACAGATCGATCAAAAACCCGTATCATCTCCTCCTTAAAGTCTTGATACTGGTTAGTACACTCAGCCCTTGCCTCCCAGATTGCCGTGCCCCACTCACGAGCCCGTCCAATAAGGAGAGATATGACGTAGGCGACACGAGCAGTGCTCCTGGAGTAAGTGTTGGGCTGGAGAGAAAACACAATATCACACTGGGTGAGGAACGAGCGGCATTCAGTGGGCTCCCCAGAGTAACACGGCGGGTTATTGATTCTGGGCTCCGGAGATTCGAAAGCCCTGGAAGTGGCCGGTGGATCGAGGCGGAGATGGTGAACCTGTTCTGTGAGGTTGGAGACTTGGGTGGCCAGGGTCTCAACGGCATGTCGAGCAGCAGACACTTCCTGCTCGTGTCTGCCTAGCATCGCTCCCTGGATCCCGACGGCTGAGTGGAGAGGATCCGAAGTCGCTGGGTCCATTCTTGGTCGGATTCTTCTGTTATGGTGAGTGAATGAGGACCCAAAAGCGAACTAACTTAAACAGAGCTTCTTTAATAACCAAACATAGGTAGGCTCAGATAGACCGGCAGATTCCGACAGGACAGGACAAGGTTACAGCAAACATGACGATAGTCTGGCTCAGGCATGAAACACAACAAACAAGAATCCGACAAGGACAGGAACAGAAACAGAGAGAGATATAGGGACCTAATCAGAGGGAAAAAGGGAACAGGTGGGAAACGGGGTGAATGGGTAGTTAGAGGAGACAAGGAACAGCTGGGGGAAAGCGGGGGAGAAAAGGTAACCTAACAACGACCAGCAGAGGGAGACAGGGTGAAGGGAAAGGACAGAGACAAGACACAACATGACAGTACATGACACCAGCTGTGGCCTAGACACCATATGTGAATTAATTGCTCCCCATTTATCTTCAGAGTTTGTACTGTTAGGTGACCTAAACTGGGATATGCTTAACACCCCAGCCGTCCTACAATCGAAGCTCGATGCCCTCAATCTCACACAAATTATCATGGAACCTACCAGGTACAACCCTAAATCCGTAAACACGGGCACCCTCGTAGATATCATCCTGACCAACTTGTCCTCTGTCTTCAACCAGGATCTCAGCGATCACTGCCTCATTTCCTGCGTCTGTAATGGGTCCGCAGTCAAACAACCACCACTCATCACTGTCAAACGCTCCCTAAAACACTTCAGCGAGCAGTCCTTTCTAATTGACCTGGCCCGGGCATCCTGGAAAGATATTGACCTCATTCCATCAGTAAAGGATGCTTGGATATTCTTTATAAGTGCTTTCCTCACCATCTTAAATAAGCATGCCCCAAAAAATGTATAACTAAGAAGAGATATAGCCCTTTATTCACTCCAGACCTGACTGCCCTTGACCAGCACAAAAACATCCTGTGGCGTTCTGCATTAGCATCGAATAGCCCCCGCGATATGCCACTTTTCAGGAAAGTTAGGAACCAATATACACAGGCAGTTAGGAAAGCTAAGGCTAGCCTCTTCAAACAGAAATTTGCATCCTGTAGCACAAACTATAAAAAGTTTTGGGACACTGTAAAGTCCATGGAGAATAAGAGCACCTCCAGCCAGCTGACCACTGCACTGAGGTTAGGAAACACTGTCACCACCGATAAATCCAAGATAATTGAGAATTTCAATAAGCATTTGCCCAAGCCTCCCCCATTTCTCCTACACCCAAATCCAGATAGCTGATGTTCTGAAAGAGCTGCAAAATCTGGACTCCTACAAATCAGCTGGGCTAGACAATCTGGACCCTCTCTTTCTAAAAGTACGACTGTCAGCCAATTAACATTCAGGGCTCAAACCACCCAGTTTATAATTACAATTCAAAACTGGGTGGTTTGAGCCCTGAATGCTGATTGGCTGAAATCTGTGATATATCAGACCATATACCACAGGTATTACAAAACATTACTTTTTACTGTTCTAATTACATTTGTAACCAGTTTATAATCGCAATAAGGTACCTCATGGTTTGTGGTAAATGGCCAATATATCACGACTAAGGGCTGTATCAAGGCACTCCACGTTGCATCGCGCTTAAGAACAGCCCTTAGCGTGGTATATTGGCCATATACATCACCCCTCGGGCATTATTGCTTATTCATAGCAGTCAAACCAGTTAAATGGACATCCATTGATGGATGGTAAATGATCTGACGAGTTTAACCTCTCTAGGGGGTGTGGGACGCTACTGTCCCACCTGGGCAACATCCAGTGAAATTGCAGAGCGCCAAATTCAAAAACAGAAATACTCATTATAAAAATTCATGAAACATACAAGTGTTACATCTTTTTAAAGATTAACTTCTTGTTAATCCAACCACGGTGTCAGATTTTAAAAATACTTTACGGCGAAAGCAAACCATGCGATTATCTGAGAACAGCGCCCAGCAGACAAAACTCCCAGTTACCCAATAAATGTTTGTTTTGTTCGATCAAGTCCCTCCTCAAAAACCTCAGTTTTGTTACCGCATTTTGTTCAGTAAAACACTGTCTCAAACAACATCCGGTGAAATTGCAGAGCGTGAAACTCAACAAAACAGAAGTTCTCATAATAAACATACATAAAATATACAAATGTTATACACCAGCTTAAAGATAAACTTCTTGTTAATCCAACCGCTGTGTCAGATTTCAAAAAGGCTTTACGGCGAAACCAAACCATGCGATTATCTGAGAACAGCGCCCAGCAGACAAATCATTACAAACAGTTAGCAGCCAAGAAGACGAGTAACAAAAGTCAGAAATAGCGTTAAAATATACCACTTACCTTTGATGATCTTCATATGATTGCACTCAAAGACTCCATGTTACACAATAAATGTTTGTTTTGTTGGATAAAGTCCCTCTTTATATTCAAAAACCTCCGTTTTGTTGGTGCGTTTTGTTCAGTAACCCCTTGGAACAAAGCGCGGTCACAACAGACTGACGAAAAATCTAAAAAGTACCATACAAGTTCATAGAAACATGTCAAACGATATTTATAATCAATCCTCATATTGTTTTTGTCATAAATAATCAATCATATTTCAACCGGACAAAAGCTTCGTCAATAGAAACAGAGAAACAAGAAATGTGCGCTCCCGGTCACACACTGGACTCATGTCTGGAAATTTCCACTGTCCACTCATTGAACATGCTGTTTCTCCCTAATTTTTCAGAGTAAAAGCCTGGAACAATACCTAGAGACTGTTGAGGAAGCAATAGAGATCGTGAACTGGGTCATAAGTCTTTGTGTGGTGGATAGGCTTTCAATGGAAAAACAGGCATTTCAAAATATAAGCATTTCCTGGATGGATTTTCCTCAGGTTTTCGCCTGCCATTTCAGTTCTGTTATACTCACAGACATTATTTTAACAGTTTTAGAACCTGGAGTGTTTTCTATCCAAAACTACTAATTGTGTGCATATCCTAGCTTCTGGGCCTGAGTAGCAGGTAATTTACTTTGGGCACGCTTTTCATCCAAAAATCCGAATGCTGCCCCCTACCCTAGTGAGGTTAATAAAGGCAAATTATCCTTTCTCTTGCTACATATTCAAATTCCTTTAGTCACGTTAGCTTGTAATAATTATTATTTTGATGTAAATCTGAATTTTGCTTCTTGTCATTACATATTAAATCGATATTCCTTCTAAATTAGCTCAATAGCATTATCGAAAAGGGGTTTATTGGATAAATATTTCAACTCCTCTACTGCTGCGCATAAACATTTTCTGGCTCAGTTTTGAGGCCCTGTGGGTGGGTCGTTGAAAATTTAAGCTAGACCTGGCAACCCTGGTCAAGACAATCACAACACATTCCTGTTTGCACACTCAGCCCATATGTTTTGTGTTATGGTGTATCAGCTCTTGGAAGTCAAGAAAAACATATATGTTATAAAATTATGAGTGCATTGATAATTACTCAATTATTTTCATAGATAATAAAAAATAAAAAAATAGGCCTATGTTAATTGTTGTAATTGTGAGAGGTATGCTTACATTAAACTAAAGTGAAACAGGCAAATAGTATGGTATTGGAAAATGTATCAACACATTTCTATTGCTAGAGAGGGTTATTGTGTAGGCTAGCTGTATCAATGTAGTGTACATACCTGAACTGCGACCAAACACCATGCACATGCCACACTGTCTGTAACAGCAGATGACCCGATGACATTAAACAAACTAAAGAATGTAAGATGGCCTTTACAAACTATAGTAGAGAATGTAACTCTTGTAAATCCTCAACATTATATCAACAAAAAACAGGACATCCTTTTCCCGGAACAATGATCCCCACCTATTACCGTACTGTATGTAGTATATGAGGCCAAATATGTTTGCATAGCCTTCCGCAAAATGTTTGAATTGGAAATCCATTCTAAATACAATAATTGACTCCAGTGCACATTTTATACATTCACATACACGTAAAGCGTGTATGTGAATATGATTAAATATTAAATATTTTATGAAAGGCGAAATCATATTGTAATTCAATTAGCAGAAATAATGATCCAAAACCAGATCCATCCACAATTACATATGGGTCAAAATAGCATAGCACAGACATTACGGTATTGCAAGGTGGATTCAAATTTGATTTCACTTTTGAAGAAATTGCTCTCTTTTTTTTTGGGGGGGGGGGGGGGGGGGGGTTGTGGTTTTTTGTTGTTGCTCAAACACCAGTATATATATATTTATTAAGCAAACGAGACAGCACAAATGTCTTGTTTTTTTTTTATTTATGGATAGCCAGGGGCATACTCCAAAACTCTGACATAATTTACAAATTAAGCATTTGTGTGTAATGAGTCCACCAGACCAGAGGCAATAGAGATGACCAGGTATGTTATTTTGATAAGTGTGGAATTTGGCACATTTTCTGTCCTACTAAGCATTAAAAATGTAACGAGTACTTTTTCAGGGAAAATGTATGCAGTAAAAAAGTACATTATTTTAAATAAGAATGTAGTGAAGTAAAAGTAAAAGTTGTCAAAAATATAAATAGTAAAGTACAAATACCCCCAAAAACTACTTAAGTAGTTCTTTAAAGTATTTTTACCTAAGTACTTTACACCACTGGCTATACAAAGGCCTTAAAAGACACATTGACTGTTTTTACAGCTTTCATATTCAAATCATCTAGAATGATCTTAATGTACTATTCCAACTCCTTATAGAAAACAAGGAAGTGTTTTTTTATTAGTGATTTTCTGAATATGACATTTCCATTAGCACAATTACATTTAAGAGGTCAAAATGCTTTCTCTTTGTCCTTATTGTAGTTAAGGAAACCAAACAGCACATCACATTCTCCCATAATAAACAAAAGTCATCAAGAATATTATCACCAATAAATATATAAATATCTTGCCATAATACTTTTTACCTGAAGACAATGCCAAAATAAATGCAAAACTGTTTCTGTATGCTCATCACAAAAAGTACAGCTAATGTTACTGTCTTTTTTGAGTTTCTGTAATAATCAGTTAAATTACCAGCTAAAATATTGAAATCGGATTACAGGCACTGTACTTTTGAAAAACTAGATTATTTATTGGATTACTCTTAATTTCAGAAAGGATGTTTGCGAAGAAATACACTATGACACCTTTCTGTTTTCTTAATGACGTTCAAATCAGCATTGAAAAAATAGCAAGTTTAAGTTTGCTCCACCTGAGCGAGTCTGACCACAAGTCAGAGACCACTATGATGACACACCAAATGTATTTGCTGGATTGTTTTTGTCTTCTTCTAATGCCGCTTAAGGGGAAAATAATGTCAAAGTAATCCGATTACATTACTGAGTTTGGGTAATACAAACATTACATTAATGATTACAATTTTGTTCAGTTAACTAGTAAATGTAACAGAAAACATTTAGAAAGTAGCATAACCTACCCAACCTTTTTTCTGAAGCACTTAAGAAGGATTTTGTTCTTCATATATGGAGTGTATATTTAAGCAATAAGGCCCGAGGGGTTGTGGCATATGGCCAATATACCACAGCTAAGGGCTGTTCTTATGCACAAAGCAGCGCGGAGTGCCTGGATACAGCCCTTAGTCGTGGTACAGTATATTGGCCATATATCAAAATCCCTGAGGTTCCTTATTGCTATTATAAACTGGTTAGCAACATAATTACAGCAGTAAAAATAAATGTTTTGTCATACCTGTGCTATATGGTCTGATATACCACGCCTGTCAGCCAATTAGCATTCAGTGCTCGAACCACCCAGTTTATAATAAAAATAGATAGGCCTTCACTCCGGAGCTGCCAGAGTCGCCCTTCACACCGGAGCTGCCAGAGTCGCCCTTCACACCGGAGCTGCCAGAATCGCCCTTCACACCGGAGCTGCCAGAATCGCCCTTCACACCGGAGCTGCCAGAATCGCCCTTCACACCGGAGCTGCCAGAATCGCCCTTCACACCGGAGCTGCCAGAGTCGCCCTTCACTCCGGAGCTGCCAGAGTCGCAGCCCCTCAGTCCAGAGGCGCCCCTCAGTCCAGAGGCGCCCCTCACACCGGAGCTGCCAGAATCGCCCTTCACACCGGAGCTGCCAGAATCGCCCTTCACACCGGAGCTGCCAGAATCGCCCTTCACACCGGAGCTGCCAGAGTCGCCCTTCACTCCGGAGCTGCCAGAGTCGCCCTTCACACCGGAGCTGCCAGAATCGCAGCCCCTCAGTCCAGAGGCGCCCCTCAGTCCAGAGGCGCCCCTCAGTCCAGTGGCGCCCTCTACGAGGGTCTTCAGTCCGGGGTCCGTTGTGAGGGTCCAGCACTTCAGTCCCGCACCCGAACCGCCGCCGTAAGAAGGCCCACCCGGACCCTCCCCTTTAGAGGGGTCCGCACCTTTGGGGGGGGGGGGGGGGGGGGGTACTGTCACGCCCTGGCCATAGAGAGGCTTTTTATTCTCTATTTTGGTTAGGCCAGGGTGTGACTAGGGTGGGCGTTCTATGTTATTTTTTCTATGTTTTTGTATTTCTGTGTTTTTGGCCGGGTATGGTTCTCAATCAGGGACAGCTGTCTGTCGTTGTCTCTGATTGAGAACCATACTTAGGCAGCCTGTTTTCCCACTATGGGTTGTGGGAAGTTGTTTTCTGGTTTGTGTTTCTGTACCTGACAGGACCTTTTCGTTTTCGTTCATTCTCTTTGTTATTTTGTTTTGTGTTCAGTTTAAATAAAAATAACATGAACACTTACCACGCTGCGCTTTGGTCCACACCTTCTTCATACAACGGCCATTACAGCAATACAGTTCATTTATTTTATGTAATACCCTGGTAGTCCTCTGTGACCTTACTGTGTAACCTAATTAGGCAATCTTATGTTTGGAAAATGAAGCAATGTGATCAGATGGCTGAATTTATTCTCAAGGGTGTTTTGGAAGAACTCTTGAGGGGCAGGCAGTATCAAGGGAGAGGGCTGTCCTGGGTAAGAACCAAGCATGCTTAAGTCGTCATCATCTACCTCATGAAATAAATCCCCAAGTATCTCTGGACACATGACATATCAGTGTTTTGCAATAAGTCTTTCACCAACACAGTGTC
Organism: Oncorhynchus clarkii lewisi; assembly: GCF_045791955.1. Taxonomy (NCBI): domain Eukaryota; kingdom Metazoa; phylum Chordata; class Actinopteri; order Salmoniformes; family Salmonidae; genus Oncorhynchus; species Oncorhynchus clarkii. The sequence goes on along the minus strand of NC_092147.1, from coordinate 30,440,613 downwards.
CCACCTAGATGTGAGTCTATACTCACTGCTGTCAACATGTTAAGAGGTTGTGTTTTTGACATGACCTTTCTTGGTCAACTATGGTAGTGTTTAATGATCTGTTTTCTCTTGGTATTTCTATTTTAAATATTTTTTTCAAATTTGGAGAACATTCATTTGTTCTCAGAGCAAAATAGCGTTCTCTTGTTGAATACATGTCTGAAGGCTGGTTTCGGAAAATGTGATGTGCACTTGCACCTATTTGTAGGCCTGCTATAAATAGGGTCCTGCTGGCACCACAAGCATGTGTTTGATTGACAATTGCAGTCAGAGCTTTGCCTCTGGGACTTTGAAAAGCCTATCAATGGTAAGTTCCCAAATTCATCAACTTTTGTTTCAACCAAGAAGTGTTTGAGTTCAATGTTAGTTCTCTGAATTCTAAAATAATGTCTAAGGGTTCAGTTTGACTCCTAATAACCCTTGTAGAGCCTGATAACGGTTCATATGTATACCTTTTTCATTGCAACTGCTTAGCTTGGTCAAAGGAAAGCAGTTGTCACTGTCTAAATTACTTTGGAGTTTTGATAATTGTTGCATTGCTTGAGAAAGGTGCATACAGGTAATATTTTCTTTGAGGATCTATTCGAATGAGTGAATGGTTTCCCAGACTAACCTAAACCAGCATTTAACAGTATTCACAGCTGTTTTCTCCTTTCTTTTCCAGCTACTCTTACACCGGTAAAACACTGCAACTTGAAACTGGGGCTTTGATACATGACAAGCTGAGCCTTTTTTACTCAAGGAGCAGTCTGCTGTAGTAGACACATTTCCTTTATATTTGTGGGAATATCTGTTGAGTGGACAATGACTTCCAGAAGACCAATGACCCGTTCTTACTCTGGCAACGGGAGGTCCGGCGGCAGCTACAATGAGGAGGAGCCCAGCTCTTCGAATGGCCGCTTGGAGAGCAGCAACTACCTCTCCAATGTCAGGCCTGAAAACAGGTAGATCACCTCTTCTTACTTGTTTCATTGTGACGCTTGGTGTTTCAGTGCGACTTTGTCCACCACACACATTCATTAGATATTTCGGCCATCTCAACATATCTGTGGATTGTTTCCTAATGTCCAAAATGCTACATGGCAAGTAATAACCAAGTAACAGTATTTCAGCATTCTTAAGAAAAGCACAACTCTTAGAATACCAGTAATAATCTCTTTTGTAGCCTACTTTATAAATACAACTGAGTCCCATGTAAGAGAATCTAAGACACAAAACCACCAATATGTCTGATGGGCTGCCTTTATTTGCCTTTTCTCTGAATAGCTACTCAAGGTATTCTCAATCCAGGTCATCGAGGTAATGCATACTTTTACAACACCTATTCCAACTAACATCTTAACCACACATCCCGGTTTACCCCCAAGAGTGAAAGAGCAAATCTACACCGGTTTTTAACAATACTGTAAGTGAACCTGTTATATTGACTTTGATGTTATTGAACATTGACGTTGATATACAATTTCATTGATATGACATTGTTGAAAATATAACTTTGTAAGTACTTTGACCATGTCACTTTTTCAACTGCTGAGAAATTTTTAATCGTTGAGAGAGCAATCTCCCTTCACAATCAGTAATGATTAGTAACTGCCTTCTTCCCCTGCCTGGAATAAACAATGTACAGAATAAAGGTTGGCTAAAAGATCCCTGAAATATTGGCCTTCTCATTGGAAAGTACTTTAGCACATGCCCTGAAGAACAGACACTCAAGCTAAAGCACCCTTTCTTTCTCCAGGAGTACATTGTTCGGTGTGATGGCTCAGCTGACTGAGGACACCCAGCCTGTATTTGAGACCACCGTTAAATCCAAGGCTGTGTCAGAGAATTGTAATGTGAAGTTGACATGTGTGGTTACAGGTACGCCTACATCCTTCAGAGTTGTGTATGTGTTGGAATGCATTAGATAGTTGTGAGTTGAGGATTTGGAGAAAGCGGAGAAACAAACCAACTTCTAAACAGCGATGCAAACATGAAGTGAGAATGGCGATAAATGATGAGAAACGTTGACTTTTGCTCTTCTTGCAGAAGACAATGCAAAGAGACAAGTTACTTCAGAAAATGCTTATCCACCCCAAACCCCCTGACCAACGAGTTCAATGCTTCCTTCAATCCTCCCCACTTGGCAAACAGTTCGACCTTTATCATAAAAAAAACTATGTCACATCTTGAGCACTGATCCACAACAGGAAAAGACGTTTAAAGAACCCCCACGGGTAGTTTTCAGACGCCCCCCAACATCAGTCCAATGGTGGTGAGGTCTGATCTTCCACCTTCCTAGACAAAATGTGCCAAATGATAATTACAGATGCGGCCATGTAACTTTATGAACAAATGCAAAAGCTCAATTCCCCTATCACGGGCAAGGCCATTAAGATTACAGGCATCACTACGTGTTCCACAAAAAATATGGTATACCTGATCAAGTTTATTTGTGGTCTATGCTATGTAGGAAAAAATTAAACAAGATCTGAAAACAAGGATTGCAGAACACAGGACTCTTGATCAGAGAAACGCCTATAGCTGCGCATTTCATGGAAGCTCGTCACAACATCAGCTCTCTGAGATACATTGGTATTGAACATGTTAAGACTCCTAGGAGGGGGAAATACTGATAATCTATTACTGATAAGAGAATTGTATTGGATTCACCGTTCGGTATGGCCGATTAATTAGGGCCGATTTCAAGTTTTCATAACAATCGGTAATCTGTATTTTTGGACACCGATTGGGGACAATTATTATTATTATTATTATTTTTTTTTTTACACCTTTATTTAACTAGGCAAGTCAGTTAAGAACACATTCTTATTTTAAATGACGGCCTAGGAACGGTGGGTTAACAGCCTTGTTCAGGGGCAGAACGACAGATTTTTACCTTGTCAGCTCAGGGATTCGTTTTTGCAACCTTCCGGTTACTAGTCCAAGCTCTAACCACCTGCCTTACATTGCACTCCACGAGGAGCCTGCGTGGCAGGCTGACTACCTGTTACGCGAGGGCAGCAAGAAGCCAAGGTAAGTTGCTAGCTAGCATTAAACGTATCTAAAAACAATCAATCTTAACATAATCACTAGTTAACTACACATGGTTGATTATATTACTAGTTTATCTAGCGTGTCCTGCGTTGCATATAATCGATGCGGTGCCTGTTAATTTCTCATCGAATCACAGCCTACTTCGCCAAACGGGTGATGACTTAACAAGCGCTTTCACGAAAAAAGCACTGTCGTTGCACCAATGTGTACCTAACCATGAACATCAATGCCTTTCTTTAAAATCAATACACAAGTATATATTTTTGAACCTGCATATTTAGTTAATATTGCCTGCTAACATGAATTTCTTATAACTAGGGAAATTGTGTAACTTCTCTTGCGTTCCATGCAAGCAGTCAGGGTATATGCAGCAGTTTGGGCCGCCTGGCTCGTTGCGAACTGTGTGAAGGCCATTTATTCCTAACAAAAACCCTAATTAATTTGCCAGAATTGTACATAATTATGACATAACATTGAAGGTTGTACAATGTAACAGCAATATTTAGACTTAGGGATGCCATCCGTTAGATAAAATACGGAACTGTTCCGTATTTCACTGAAAGATTAAAAGTTTTGTTTTTGAAATGATAGTTTCCGGATTCAACCATATTAATGACCAAAGGCTCCTATTTCTGTGTGTTATAATGTTATAATTAAGTCTATGATTTGATATTTGATAGAGCAGTCAGACTGAGCGATGGTAGGCAGCAGCAGGCTCGCAAGCATTCATTCAAACAGCACTTTCGTGCGTTTGCCAGCAACTCGTGCTGTGCTTCAAGCATTGAGATGTTTATGACTTCAATTCTATCAACTCCCGAAATTAGGCTGGTGTAACCAATGTGAAATGGCTAGCTAGTTAGCGGGGTGTGCGCTAATAGCGTTTCAAACGTCACTCGCTCTGAGATTTGGAGTAGTTCTTGCTCTGCAAGGGCCGCAGCTTTTGTGGAGCGATGGGTAACGATGCTTCGAGGGTGGCTGTTGTCGACGTGTTCCTGGTTCGAGCCCAGGTAGGGGCGAGGAGAGGGACAAAAGCTATACTGTTACACTGGCAATACTAAAGTGCCTACAAGAACATCCAATAGTCAAAGGTATATGAAATACAAATGGTATAGAGAGAAATAGTCCTATAATTTCTATAATAACCTCAACCCAAAACTTCTTACCTGGGAATATTGAAAACCCATGTTAAAAGGAACCACCAGCTTTCTGTTCTGAGCAAGGAACTTAAACGTTAGCTATTTTACATGGCACATATTGCACTTTAACTTTCTTTTCCAACATTTTGTTTTTGCATTATTTAAACCAAATTGAAGATGTTTCATTATTTATTTGAGGCTAAATTGATTTTATTGATGTATTATATTAAGTTAAAATAAAAGCGTTCATTCAGTATTGTTGTAATTGTCACGGCCGTCGAATGAAGAGGACCAAAGCGTGACGTGGTGAGCGTACATATTCCTTTTATTAGAAATGACGCAGACAAAAACAATACGAAACAACCGTGAAGCTTAAGGGCTATGTGCCACAAACAAAGTTAACATCCCACACTGAAAGGAGGGAAAGGGCTACCTAAGTATGGTTCCCAATCATAGACAAAAATAGACAGCTGTCCCTGATTGAGAACCATACCCGACCAAAACATAGAAATACAAAATCATATAAAAAACAAAAACATAGAATGCCTACCCCAAATCACACCCTGACCAAACGAAATAGAGACATAAAAAGGCTCTAAGGCCCCCCCAAAGGTGCGGACTCCGGCTGCAAAACCTGAATCTATAGGGGAGGGTCTGGGTGGGCATCTATCCGCGGTGGCGGCTCATGTGCGGTATGTAGACCCCGCTCCACCACTGGCTCACCCCACTTTGGTGGCACCTCTGGTGCTGGGACCCTCGTCGCCGACACCGGACTGGGCACCCTCGTTGCGGGCCCCGGACTGGTGACCGTTTCTGGAGGCTCCGGACTGGAGACCGTCGCTGGAGGCTCCGTACTAGAGGCCGTCGCTGGCGGCTCCGGACTGGGGACCGTCGCTGGAGGTTCCGGACTGGGGACCGTTGCTGGAGGCTCCGGACTGGAGGGCGTCGTGGGAGGCTTCGTGCCATGACTCCTTACTGGATCTTCTTGCCATGGATCATCACTGGAGGCTTCTTGCCATGGATCATCACTGGAGGCTTCTTGCCATGGTTCATCACTGGAGGCATCTTGCCATGGTTCATCACTGGATGCTTCTTGCCATGGATCATCACTGGAGGCTTCTTGCCATGGATCATCACTGGAGGCTTCTTGCCATGGATCATCACTGGAGGCTTCTTGCCATGGATCATCACTGGAGGCTTCTTGCCATGGATCATCACTGGAGGCTTCTTGCCATGGATCATCACTGGAGGCTTCTTGCCATGGATCATCACTGGAGGCTTCTTGCCATGGATCATCACTGGAGGCTTCGTGCCATGGATCATCACTGGAGGCTTCTTGCCATGGGTCATCCCTGGAGTGAGATGGTCATCCCCATCTCATTGATATTATCAGCGGCAAGTTGTTTTTGAAATACACGATATATACACAAGTATGTGGACACCCCTGCAAATGAGTGGATTCGGCTAGTTCAGCCACACCTGTTGCTGACAGATGTATAAAATCAAGAACACCGCCATGCAATCTCCATAGACAAACATTGGCAGTAGAATGGCCTTACTGAAGAGCTCAGTGACTTTCAACGTGGCACCGTCATAGGATGCCACCTTTCCAACAAGTCAGTTCGTCACACTTTAGCCCTGCTAGAGCTTCTCCAGTCAACTCTAAGTGCTGTTAATGTGAAGTGGAAATGTCTAGAATCAACAACAGCTCAGCCACGAAGTGGTATGCCACACAAGCTCAAAGATGGAACCACCGAGTGCTGAAGCGTGTAAAAAAATAGTCTGTCCTCGGTTGCAACACTCACTACTAAGTTCCTAACTGCCTCTGGAAGCAACGTCAGCACAAGAACTGTTCGTCGGGAGCTTCATTAAATGGTTTTCCATGGCCGAGCAGCCGCACACAGGCCTGAGATTATCATGCGCAATGCCAAGCTTCGGCTGGAGTGGTGTAAAGCTCGCCTCCATTGGACTCTGGAGCAGTGGAAATTCGTTCTCTGTAGGGATGAATCACCCTTCACCATCTGGCAGTCCAACGGACAAATCTGGGTTTGGTGGACGCCAGGAGAACGCTACCTGCCCCAATGCATATAGTGCCAACTGTAAAGTTTGTTGGAGGAGGAATAATGGTCTGGGGCTGTTTTCCATGGTTCGGGCTAGGCCCCTTAGTTCCAGTGAAGGGAAATCTTAACACGAAAGCATACAATGACATTCTAGACGATTCTGTGCTTCCAACTTTTTGGCAACAGTTTGGGGAAGGCCCTTTCCTGTTTCAGCATTACAATGCCCCCATGCACAAAGCGAGGTCCATACAGAAATGGTTTGTCGAGATTGGTGTGGAAGAACTTGACTGGCCTGCACAGAGCCCTGACCTCAACCCCATCTAACACTTTTGGGATGAATTGGAATGCCAACTACAAGCCAGGCCTAATCGCCCAACATCATGGCCCGACCTCACTAATGCTCTTGTGGCTGATTGAAAGCAAGTCCCCACAGCAATGTTCCAACATCTAATGGAAAGCCTTCCAGAAGGGTGGAGGCTGTTATAGCAGCAAAAGGGGGACCAACTCCATATTAATGCCCATGATTTTGGAATGAGATGTTCGACAAGCAGATGTCCACATATTTTTGGTCCTGTAGTGTAGGTCACTGTAGTTATAACTATGGCCACCACGCGTCCTGCGCATAATGGTCATATGGACGGGTATTACAATGTAATCTCTTTTTTTTTTTTTTACTGTTGCCTAGGCTTTAACTTGGACACATTTGTATGTATATTATCCGATATGACCATATGTACCTCTGTGAAAAATTATGATTGACTATGCGCAAAAGTTAATTTAATTGTTTCCTCACCCACCATTGCATGTGCGTAATGGTCATGTGAGGTGAAATGTGTATATTTTGGGATGTGAGCACTCTACAAGAATAGTCAATAAATCAGTAAATTGGGAGCATAAAGTGTGCAGGCCTTTCTGTTCTTTACAATTATTCTAAAGCGTATTCAATAACGTAAAAAGAAAAAAAGCAGTTAAAAAATAAAGGCAGCTGAGACTAAATGATGCAATGTCATAATGTTGGCCCAGAGAATCAAGACAAAAATAGGTTTGAAAATCTAAGCAGGTTTTGCTGTTGCCTTCCCTCTGGCACTTGGGTTGGCTGCTTTTCAACTACAGCAGTAAAACTTGTGGCCTTGCATACCGCTATGATGCAACAGTCTGAAACATGACTTTGTTCTTGATACAATTTCATTTCAAAACGTTTTATTTATTTAATGATTAGTGGCTACTGTGTGATATCTCAAGGGTAACTTGTAAATAAAAAAATGAGGATAATGAGGGCGTACTCGTAATGAGAGATAAACATGAAACTATCAATATCTTATCAAAAATATATATATTTTAGTATTAAACCAAGTCATTATATTTTACTGTATGTCTGTGATGTACCATCTCCATGTGATGTCCATAGGTAACCCAGCCCCAGAACTGACGTGGTACCGAGACGACATGGAGTTGGACCGATACTGCGGTCTTCCAAAATATAAAATTGGCTGCAATGGAAAAACTCACACACTCCATATTTACAAGTAAGTAAGACAGAGAAAACCATATACCCGAAACCATATAATTCAACAATTACAATTTGGGTTTTCTATTTGAACTTGTGCTCAATGATGCCTGCACAGTTCCTTAAATTATTTGAGCCTCTTTTTCCAGCTGCACAGTGGATGATGCAGCCATCTATCAGGCTTCAGCCAGGAACAGCAAAGGCATTGTCTCCTGCTCTGGGGTTCTGGAGGTAGGCACCATGAGCGAGTACAAGATCCACCAGAGGTTCTTTGCCAAGCTGAAACAGAAGGCAGAGAACAAGAAGAGGGAGTTGGAGGAGAGCAGGAAAAGGGGCAAGGAGAACATCCAGAAAGAGCCTCTGGAACAGCAGCCTCTCCGAAGAAGCCCGATCCCCTCTCAGAGGAAACGCCGGGCCTCAAGCGTCCCCTCCTCACCACCAGATGGGGAGGAGATCACAGTCAGCCAGGGGGCAGAGGCTGTGGAGCAGCTAGCACCTGCTGTTGAAGAACCTAATGGGGTCAGTGCTAAAGCCAGTGAATTGGCTCCAGTAAAACCTACAGAGAATGCGGGCAAAATTCCCAACAGAGAAACCAGAGAAGCCAAAAAGAAAATAAAGATCTCAAATGGTGTAGATTCTGGTGTTGTCAGCAGTAGTCATACAGGACCAGGCAGTAGTCATACAGGCCCGGGCACCGGAGAAAATTCATATGATGGAGGGATAAGTTTGTCTCAATTTCTGGCAGATACCCTTCATTCGCAGACTGCTAAAGAAAAGATCCCTGCACAAGTGGAGGAAACATTGGCAGCGGAGACAATGGATACTACTGCTGCTGATCCTGAAACAGATGTGAGAGAGGAGAAGGGGAGAGAGAGGGAGGACAGAGAGGGGATGGACAGAGAGAGGATTCTTGGAGAACAGGAAAGAGAGAAAATGAGAGCGGGAGAACTGTCAATTGAGAGCGAAAAAGAAAGAGCAAGAGAAGCAGAACAGTTGCATAGGACAACAGCACATAGCAACACAGCCTCAGAAGTCAAAATGGAGGCTAAGACACATGCCCACAAGGAGGGTGATCATCACGATCACCACCACATGCAGGAAACTCTTTCCAATGTGCTCCACTCAGTCAAATACTTTTTCTTTGGTAAGAGCAAGAAGGATCATGCTTCTCATGATCATCATGTGAAAGGTCAGGAGAGCGAGAGAGGTCATACATTAGCCCCAACACAGCCATACCCTAGCCTTCCCCATCCACAAACACAAGAGCAAGATGGTCAACCAGAGGTGTATAAAACCCCCACAGAGGAGACAGTACCCATGGAGGTAGCTGGGCTACAGAAAGCCCTGATAACTCTGTTACCACACCAGCAGCCAGATTCATTGGAACGGTTGAACCCAGATGAACACGAGCGTGGAATTACTATTTCACACCCAGAAGAACCCCCTTCAGCTTCCAAAAGAGCACCAGAGAGTGTGCCTCGTTCACTGAAGCATGTTGAGCAGAGGGCCATGGATGTATGTCTGGAGGTGATCAGCAACACTACAGAGACAGTGCCCATGTCTGGCCCTCCAGCCCTCAGTGAGGTAAGTTGTGCCTTGTTGCTTCTAAGATTACATTGACCGCTCAGTTGCACACTGCAGTAGGGAGCCACTTAAAGGCTATTTATATATTGTACATTTGTGCAACAAGACTTGAGTCTAACCACTCCAGGCCAACAGCTAAAATGATACATATGATTAAGCCACAGCAAATAGATAGAGAAAGTCCAAAGAACATGCTGAATGCAGATGAATCATAACAGAGACTATTAGTTTGTTAGTTGTGTGTTCGTAGCCACTGTACTGTCTAAAACAGACAGAACACACTAACCAAGAAACTATCAGCAACATGGGGGCATGTTGTGTGTCAGCCAGGCTCTGTCAGACTATCTAGACTCTTGAGAGTGTGGGTTTCAATGCATCAGTATCACTCGAGAGCAACACCTCAAGCAATGTAGTGGGGGAAACAGGGAATCTGCCCAACTTGTATAAAAGAATGAGCCCAGTTCGGGCAGTCTGGTGTTGACTAATACAAATAATTCTCAGGGAGATTGGATAAGCTGAAAAAAAATTGGATTTACAAAAACTCCTAGAAATTGAAATGAAAAACATTCTGTAATTATCTGTGCACTGTTTTCATTGTGCTTTGATGGTAATGACAAAACTCTACATCTATCTCACTGTCAAACTCTTAAGGTTGCATTAGCACACATTTGCATGTACTGAAGAAATTAAGATAGGCGTACCCAACTATTATGTTGTGACCATGAAATATCATTATATTTTAACAATTAGCTCTGCTGGATAATATAATCATCTATCCACAATATTAAAGCTGATCTACCCCCCCCCAAAAGTCAAAAGTTTGGACACACCTACTCATTCAAGGGTTTTTCTTTATTTTTACTATTTTCTACAAAGTAGAATAATAGGGAAGACATCAAACTATGTAGTAACTGAAAAAGTGTTAAACAAATCAAAATATATTTCATATTTGAGATTCTTCAAAGTAGCCACCCTTTGCCTTAATGACAGCTTTCCACATTCTTGGCATTCTCTCAACCAGCTTCATGAGGTGTTCCCACATATGCTGAGCACTTGTTGGCTGCTTTTCCTTCACTCTATGGTCCAACTAGGGCTGTTGCGGTCACCGATTTACCGCCACACTGGCGGTTACCAGTCATGAAGGCAGTCAAATTCCACATTACCGTTTGTCACAGTAATTAGGCTTCTCCAAGCTCTGATGCTACCAAACGTGCTAACTGCCTGGCACTCAGCACTCTATTGTCCCTCTAATCACTCTGACATCAATGCAAATGTATTTGAAAATCTGATCAAACACTTCATGAGAGCCCATGCGCTCATGTTGCGCAACATTTCTATAGGCTATGCAATTGCGCAAGAAAACAGAGTGATGGCCACTAATAAAAAGACGAGGATCCCATCAGCTTTCTGTAGGCTAGGACTGCTATATTTATTTGTCGAACTTTCCTTATATTAAGCACATTGCTCACATTTACAACAGGAGTATAGCCTACCTGGCTGGCATGAAAATTAAAATGTTACATTTTTTTTAAATTACCCACAGGGAAAAGCATAGATGCTATTTAAGTGTATAGATGACATGCATTTTTTTCCCGCTGCCCCTGTTTCGATACAGGTGCATGATAATGGTACATTCTAAATCAAAACAAATGTCACACATATATTATTTAGTATATGTAAAGACAAGATTAAATCAAGGATAGTCTGATGGGTGACAATATTAACCTACCACTTGTGAATGATGCCCAGCATAAGAATGCCTTTTTTAATATTTATTTTTATCATAGTCGCACATCTCATGTAGCCTATCCCATAGGCCTATATGTTTTAGTAAGGTTTACATCACAACTAAAGTGGCCAAATAACTTCTTCAAATTAAGCAAGGGATGTAGAGTCTAACTAACTAGCATTTATAAGCAGTGCGTAGGTTTAAACATTAAATAAAATAAAATCTACCTTTTATAAAAGCATTACATGCATAATTGCATTTGCGGTCACTTTTGATAAGGGTGTTTTCCGCTAATGGAACATTGGTGCTTATAGCCTACTACCATGTGCGCATTGCAGCGCTTATAATGTGAAGAAATAGCCTAATAGTTTATCAACATTTTAAGCTAAACATTCTGATCTGTTGTGTCAGCCACATTGCATTAAAAAAAAATTTGATGCTAGTGGTTGTATTGGTTTGGGATCTATTGCATCCCACAAGTGTCCCAGACGATGTTCGGAATATTTATTTCTCGTACAGAATAGAATTGGTCAACTTTTGTACTTTGGGGGATAGTAGATTGACATAGTCTAGTGCTTTTGCTGTTCATTAGGCCTACTCATCTTGTTGGCTGACGAAAAGTAAATGTGGACAGTTCTTCCAATATCTTCAATATGCACCTCGGAGTTGGATAAGGACACGTGCAGGTGCGTCCCCGATGTGACTGTCTTCACTTGTAGCCTGTGAGAAAGACCCGATCACATGACAGAGAGCCGTGTAAGTGAGAGGAGCTTCGGATTGCGCAGAACACTCAGGGAGAAGGGCACTACGCAGCACTCCGGGCTGCAAAAGGCATGCATTTCTTTAGGGTGCATTATGGCCACAAAGGGGATGCCGCCGTGAAATTCAAGGTATTATCAAGTTGTCAAATTGTGAATGAGAGACTATTGGAGTGTGTACAGACTGCACAATAAGAAAGCAGAGCTCATGCCTTTCAAGTTACTTTTTTCAAATCATCATTAGAGTTTCATCATGCAGTCTTACAATGTATTAAAAATCAAAACATATAGCTCAACGTTTGTAGAACAACTAAAGTTGTAAGTGCGTGGCGACACCGCGATGACCTGCTTTATGGAAGAGAAGGAACCGGACACATCTGCTGACCCCCTGTCATGGTGGCGAGATAACCACTCTAGTTTTGTACATCATCAATAATGTGGAATCATGCAGCCCGTATATGTTTAAATAACTTAAAATCAAGCATATAACCTGTTTCAAATGATCACAATTTAAGCTGAATACAGAATAACAGCGCCATGCACGCATTAGCAAGGAAAAATATTCTTTCAATTTTATTCAGTGATGTTCAATTATATTCTTACTATAAAATCATATAATATAAAATAATGGCACTTGTTCATATTCTAATGTTTCATAGGAAAGACCTGCCTAAAATTAATAATGGATTTATTGTGACGGTGTACAGGCAATTAAATGGATTTATTACACTTTAGACTTTTAGAATGTAGATGTTTAAAAGGCACGCATCAGCAGCTTGCATGTGTGGAACTCCTTTATGTTAATTAATAGGCAATTACCATGAGACCGACGGTAATTGACCATCACCAGCTGATGAAATTTTGTGACAGACACAGCCCTAGGTCCAACTCATCCCAAACCCTCTCAATTGGGGTCGGGTGATTGTGGAGGGCAGGTCATCTGATGCAGCACTCAATCACTCTCCTTCTTGGTCAAATAGCCCTTACACAGCCTGGAGGTGTGTTGGGTCATTGTCCTGTTGAAAAACAAATAACAGTTCCACTAAACACAAACCAGATTGGATGGTGTATCGCTGCAGAATGCTGTGGTAGCCATGCTGGTTAAGTGTGCCTTGAATTCTAAATAAATCACTGACAGTTTCACCAGCAACGCACCCCCACACCATCACACCTCCTCCTCCATGCTACACGGTGGGAACCACATATGCAGAGATCATCCTTTCACCTACTCTGCGTCTCACAAAGACACGGCGGTTGGAACCATTTGGACTCATCAGAACAAAGGACAGATTTCCACTGGTCTAATGTCCATTGCTCGTGTTTCTTGGCCCAAGCAAGTCTCTTCTTCTTATTGCTGTCCTTTAGTAGTGATTTCTTTGCAGCAATTCAACCATGAATGCCTGATTCACACAGTCTCCTCTGAAAAGTTGATGTTGAGATGTATCTGTTACTTGAACTCTGTGAAGCATTTTTTGGGGCTGCAATCTGAGGTGCAGTTAAATTGCCATTTTAGCTCAAATGCCTTAAGAAGGAAAGAAATTCCACAAATTAACTTTTAACAAGGCACACCTGTTAATTGAAATGCATTCCAGGTGACTACCTCATGGAGCTGGTTGAGAGAATGCAAGAGTGTGCAAAGCTATCAAGGCAAAGGATGGCTACTTTGAAGAACCTCAAATGTAAAATATATTTAGATTTTTTTTAACACTTTTGGTTACTGCAGGATACCATATGTGTTGATTTCTTCACTATTATTCTACAATGTAAAACATAGTAAACAAAGAAAAACCATTGATTGAGTAGGTGTGTTCAACCTTTTGACTGGTACTGTATATATAATGGTTGTTTGATTGTAGTCCTGCCCACAACTTACTGACGTTGTTCATTGTAATGTTATACCGTACACAACACAACTATATGACACATCATAGACTAACTTCACTGGCAAACTGATATGGTTCTGTTTAACGTCTCAGTAATGTAACTAGAATCAACATCTCTCTCAATGCCAGTGTGACACATTATGACACTAATTCTATTAGTCCCCTACGGTGCTAATTCCAATTAACCTGGAAGTCTGCTGCCCATTGTGTTTATATTGGATTAGAACATTAGAACATGCAGTAAGGGGAGCTGCTCTCCACTCTTCACACAAACAATGGTTTTGTGGATATGTTTCTCCATAATGTGGAACTGCAACTCCCCTTTCCGGTTGTGGCCAGTTAATGTTAGAAGTTGTGGCAAATCAATTGGAGGAACTCATAACAATCGACAGAACTTTGTTTGTGCACAAGACTAAAAATTCTGTTAAAGAGGCCTTGTTCAGGCTAGAGTAACATTTTTTTAGACTGAACATGACACCAGTTCCTCTTCATTTAACACAACTCGGACTCTCCTGTTCTAACATGTCATGGAACTGTAAGGGGTCTGTTTGACGTCACATAACACAATGAATGACCTGAGAAAAAAGCCAGGGGAAGTTGTAGATAGATTCCTCAAAATGATAAATGTTATTTTTCAGATATTTATACTACATACTGCTCTTCAAACAAACCTGTAATCCAGGAAAAATATTGCATTAGAATAAAACATTTATGCATCTGATTGTTTTAATTAACATGGAAATTGCTTTTGCCACAGGCAATGTTACTTTTTAAAGGCTCCATTTTTCAAATATAATTTATGACTTTTATGTTAAAGTCACGTGTTGTCTCTATTTCCCCAAAGACAATTACATTTTCTAAGCATGTGCTCAGCAACAGCAAATTACTTTGAGCATTAGTCACTTGAGGTGGGATGATAGTCCCTTGCCAACAGATATGCACTCATTCATTCAGCTCACTGTGCAAGCAACACACCTGTTAAAGGGCTGGGGAAATCTCCAACTTCAACACAACAGGTCCATTTACAGCATCCTTTAACCTACTGTACCTGACAAGAAAACATCTGAATTATCCCAACACCTGGTCCCCCTTTAAATACATTACTACAAAATAGAAAAGCATTCAATAAAATAAACGATAGAATGGTTTAATTTATTGATTCTTTAATTGTATCATCAGATCATATGATTATGTCCCTTATTAGACTGCCATATGTAATACAGTAGCAGTGTTTGGGTTACAGGTTTTTTCCTTGTGTGGAAAACATGAAACCGTTTACCTTATCTGGTGCAGATAAAGCTGTCCGTTTTTAAACACTTGACATTTTCCAACACTTGGTTTCAATTAACCTTGATCCTGTTCGATATGGGTAAGGGAGAGTTCATGAAAACTGACCGGTCGTAAAAAATTTTTTTAAATTGTCCGTGGTCACACAAACATTATGTACACATTTGCCGATTTTAACATATTCACAAAGGTTATACAGTTCACGTATGTTGAAAACTCTGGGTGACACTTTATTTGGATATTCCCATATACTGTATTTTATCTTCAGATGATCATACTATCAACAAACTATCTGTTGATAAGAATCTGCTTGCTACGGTTACAGTAAAGGGTTAGACTAAGTGTTATGGTAAAAGGGTTAAGATTAGGGTTAGGGCTAGGATTAGGGTTAGGGTTAAGATTAGGGCTAGGGATAGTAGATAGTTGAAATGTTGTTGATAGTTATTGAACATCTACAAACCATCTATCCAAATAAAGTGTTACCAAACTCTGATATGGATCTTTAAATATTCTGGAATTATATTATATCTCTGGTCATTCTTTAAAACTGATTTATTATGGAAAACAACTTTCCTCAGTCTTAAAGAAGCACTGAGTGTTCAATAGTCAAAGGTGAACATACTGGCCTTGGTCATGTGGTTGGCCATAACAAATAGTTTGTCAATGATTTAAAAACCCTTTTCGTTGCAGATAATCTTTATTGGTTTGTGATACTTCTCCAAAGCTAAGTGTCGATAAAGATTCATAGTCACAAGATAATATGATTATATCAGCTACCACTAAGGTAAATCCTAACATAGTAGTTATCATGGTGTTGTTATTAATTATGGTGTTGTTCAGGGCTTTACAAATACCATGTGAGTGTTTGATGTTATGTGGTACTAAACAGCTGTGTTTGTTTTTGCCTCAAGGCTGCCGAGGATCAGACCCAGGCAGACTCAGTCCCCCACATGGTTGTCTCAGCCCCACATGAGATAAACATCCAAGTGTTTTCATCCGGGACTGATCAGGTGACAAGACTAAATGATAAAACTGAAGATTTACACAAACCGGGTATATCTGACTCTACACGGAACCCAGACCCCAGCAGTGGAGCAGGTCCCCACATGTCAAACCTAACTAGTATGGATGACAGTGGGAGTGCTCATAACAGTAATGTCCCACCCACAGTCAGCCAGTGCCTCATCGAAAGTGAAAAAGAGAAGGAAATGCATGTGGATGACAAGGGCATTGAAAGTGTCTATAAGAATCATGGAGAGAAAAGTGATGTCAAAGCAGAGAATCAACCATGTCCCACTTTAAATGTGAGTGCAGGGATATTTGATATCAAAACACCTGCTGTGGAAGAGAGAATTGAAACATGCCATTTTAAAACACAAGAGCAGCAGACTCTTACTTTGGATGATAAAGTTAGTACACACGATTCTAAGTCCCAAGACAAGGATATTGATACTTTGCAAGAGAATGTAGAGACAATTTATTCAAAAGTACACGTAGAATGCATCCCGGTTTTAGAGGAGAGTAAAGAGAAAATACATAACAAGGAGGAGGAGATACATTTCAAAAGATTGGAGGAATCTTCTCCCACTTTGCTGCAAAAGAGTTTAAAGAATAGAGTTCTAAAAATACCAGATGAATACCCTCCTGTGGCAGGGGAGAGCATAGAGGACCATGATCTCAACACAAAAAGGAAATCTATCTTAGCTTTAGAGAAAAGCGTTGAAAGTGCCTTAAAAGTGGAATGTACTCCTGCTTTGGAGAATAGGTTAGTGGACTGTCCATTTGGCAACCAGAATGTGAGTTTACAGAGAAATGAGGTGCCAACCCTCACTATGGAGAAACGGGTTGAAATTGTGACCGAGATAAAGGTAGAAATGCTGGGTGAATCTAAGAGCCACTCAGAGAGACAGCCTGTGAGAGGCTCTGCCATTGTGCCCGCTGAGCAACCAGTGGCAGCATCAGTTACCAGTCGAAAGGCTAATGCCACTCATCTGGGTGGATATTCTAGAAATGTAACAGAGATTAGAATTGTAGATTCTGCTCTTAAAATCCCAGAAATCAAAATGATTGTGACAGAACAACAGACAAAAGAAGAGCCAATGATTATACCAAATATAGAGATTACGGAACCAGAAGTCAAAGAGCCTACACAGCCATTAATACGTATTACACCCAATGAACCTACATCAGAGTCAGCCATTTTCCAAAAGGATGATGCAAAAGATGTTTTAGACATAATGATCACAGAAAAAAGTGCAGCTGTTACCCCAGTGATAATTGATGTGACACCCACTCAAGAAAGTAAGCAGAATAATAGTATCATCGAACCAATGGAGAAAGTGCAGGAAGTTACACCAGTTGAAGAGGCAAAAACGCCTACGGCAGAGAAACCAACGAGTAGTGAGTGCCTCACAAAGACGGATAATAAGTTAATTCCTAAAATAAATGTTTCATATTCTGATGATAGTGAACTAGACCATGAGCATCCACAAGTTAAGCCCCTCGTCTTAGATACAGGAACATCGGAGGAAGTACCCAAAGTGCCTCTGTTTGTGGTCCCTCCTATTTCTGTAATCTGTGAGGATAGCCCTTTCGAAAGCGAAGAGCTTCTTAAAAATGAGAGTAAAGAATCAGAATCCTTCGTGGCTATGCTCAGGGGGGTCAAGAGTGATTTAGAAAATTCTTCTACCCCTGAGTCTGACAAACCCCATAGTATTCGACAAAAACAGACTATAGAAACAAAGGAACGTAGCGTGATAGACAATATCCCCTCTGTGTCATATAAACCCGTAATGCCAACAGAAGAAACAACAATCCAAAAAGCTGAGGACATCAGTATTACAGAAACTGATAAGGTAAAACCACTCAAAGAGTCAAGGATAGAGTCTTACATCATTGGCGATGAACCAAGAGAAAGAACCCCTATTGAGAGGCTTGCTGTCAAACCCCCAACACCCCCCAGGAGTCCCAGTACTCTTCGTAGGTTAATGTCCAGGACTCCCCCTGCCATTACTGTGGATGACCCTGCTAACAGTGAGAAGGCAGGATTGGAGCAGAGTGGTGGAGACACCCCAACGTCCTCCCTGTCTTGTGAGAGCAGCCCCAAGTTGAAAAGAAGGGACAGTCTGACCCTCATCCGCTCTGCCACGCCTGAGGAGCTGGCGTCTGGAGCTCGCCGCAAGATCTTCATCCCCAGGGAGGGAGAAGGGGTAGTGGTGGCTCTGGGTGTGGGTGGTAGCCCACTGGACACCCAGGTCAAGGAGGCGGCTCCATACTTGTCGCCCAGTCAGGCTCGCAGGGCAGCATTCCTGCAGGCCCCAGCAGGCTCACAGACCCCACCGCTGGAGAGACGCTCCCCTCTGCTGAGCCGTAGGAATGCAACTCTGGAGGTGCCTAAAGTTGTGGAGGCCAACACAGAGGAGCCAGAGAGCCCAAAGACTGAGGTCAAACCTCCTGAGAAGGAGAAGCTGAACCCCTTCAAAGGTAAAACAATAAAATAGGAAATGTATGCGATTAATCCAATATTGTTTCTATGTCCATCTCTTGGTGTTGGTGTCTCCTATCAGGAGGAGCTGATCAGGAAGCTGCTTCTGAATGTAGAAACGTTAGAGGAAATCATGTACAGTATATCTTTACCTTGGTGTCCCCCCACCCAGCTCCTCAGGTTATCCGTAAAATCAGGGGAGAGCCCTTCCCAGATGCCTCAGGACACTTGAAACTCTGGTGCCAGTTCTTCAACGTGCTCAGTGACTCCTCTATCAAGTGGTACAGGGACGAGGAAGAGATAGTTGAGGTGAAAAGAAGGTAAATCCCTAGGGCATCTCCCAACCCAGAGTTTACAGTAACTGCTTGCAATACATCTATCTAGCGGTGACATGGCATTTATATTCACTCTGATCAAAGCCATCGTGCATTTACAGTAATAGACACCTGCCCTCTGAAAACAGTTGCTTTGTACAGTATTACTGTAAGCATTCATTAATAGCCCCATTGATTGGTTCATCTGGGCCATGTGCTATATTTGAAGAACTAATGTTCTGAAGATGAACAGCCTTTAATTTTAGCAGCGGGTTTATCACACAGCCATATCATTCTCTCATTCTCACTCTGGGAGGTGTCCAGTTTATGTGACGAGGGAGCCCACAGCTCTGATCCTGACTGACACAGGGAGGTGAAGCTTTGGCCAGACACAGCCACTGAAAACTGAGACACTATTTCGCTATTCACCAGGGGGCTTTAAAATATAAATCTGTGCTATTGGCTGCTAGGTCAGAAAAATCTCCCCTCGTGCAAGCATGGCACGCAGCACTACTGTCTGTCTCAGTCTCACAGTGACCTCTTGTGGAGGTGAATACATTATTGAATATGCTGTGAGCGTGTGTCTTGTGTCACGTCAACCTTTTTATCTTCTTTTATTTCCCAGTGGAGGAGATGAGAGCCAAGTAGCGCTGGCCATCGTCCAGACATCCAGTCAAGATTGTGGGGTGTACGGCTGCACAATCAAGAACGAATTTGGGACTGATTCAACTGACTTCCTTCTCAGCGTAGACTGTAAATTATGTTAACCTAATGGCATATTTCAAATCCCACAACATTACTTCAACCATTTATTCCATGAGTTACTAATTGTGCTTGTTTTTTTGTTTTTCTGCAGTACTTTCACAGTACTTCCTGCGTGAGGATTTAGAAGGTAAGCCTCATAGGCACTGAGGAGGTTTATACAGTATTATAAACCGGGTGGTTCGAGCCCTGCATGCTGATTGGCTGACGGCCGTGGTATATCAGACTGTATACCACAGGTATGACAAAACATTTATTTTACAGCTCTAACTATGTTGGTAACCAGTTTATAATAGCAATAAGGCACCTCGGGGTTTGTGATATATGGTCAATATACCACGGCTAAGGGCTGTGCCCAGGCACTCTGTATTGCGTCATATGTCCAGGCACTCTGCGTTGCGCAAAGAACAGCCCTTAGCCGTGGTACATTGGCCATATACCACACCTCCTCAGGCCTTATTGCTTAAATAACTTAAACATACTGTATTGTTGACTAACTTATTGCTATGATATAACACAATGTTACTGCTCCTGTAGAGAGTTTCTGACATTCATATTGCATACTTTACAGTTGGAGAAGAGATAGAAATGACTCAAATGCTGTTCACCAAAGGCCTAGCAGACCCGGGATACTGGGGGGAGAAGTTCTTTGGGCGCATCATGACACAAGAGGCCCACCTGGGAGAGGGCTGTGCACACAAGGCCTGCAGGGTGAAGGTCATCTATGGCCTGGACCCTGTGTTTGAGTCCGGAACCAACTGCATCATCAAAGTACAAAACCCCATCGCCTATGGGACCAATGAGGACAGCAACCTTGCAGAGAGAAACATGGAAATTACTAAGCAGGTGAGTCTTACTGTACATCACATCATGAGGACATTCAGGTACAGATTTAAGAAACTAAAAAGAGTCCAGGGTGCATATCAGTGCATAATGGGTTTTCACTAGTTTAACATTGAATTGGTGATTATAGAGAAAAAGCATATGAGAAAACAAATGTGACACAAATGCAATGCGTCTTTGCCTTTTGTCTCACCAGGAGTGCAAAATCCAAAACACAGTTCGGGAGTATTGCAAAATCTTTGCTGCTGAGGCGAGGGTGATTGAAAACTTTGGCTTTTCACTGGAGTAAGTAATATAATGACTGCAATTCAAATTTTGATCATTATCAATGATCATTATAAATACACAATAGTATGAGTAAATCAATGACAAAAAATGACAGAGTATGGTTATGTCATTCATTCCCTTTGTTTTTCTGCATGCTTACACAGAGTGAGCCCTCTTTATCTGATGTACCGCCCTGCCAACTCGGTCCCATATGCCACTGTGGAGGCTGACCTGAAGGACATCTTCCTCAAGTACTGTATGATGGATGCCAAAGGCAGGCTGATCACCAGAGCCACCTCAGAGGTGGAAATGAAATGCTGCTCCTTCCAGCATTGGATCCACCAATGGACAAACGGCAACTTACTGGTCACTGGGCTGGAGGGTAAGAAAGACTAGCAGACAAGGTCATTCTCAAAAGAAAAAGATGAAAAAAGGCAGTTGAAACAACAAAATGATCCGTGTTATTTGTTTATTTCAGGTGTTGGACCAAAGATCACTAAAGTTAGAATCGTCACAAAATTGAAGGGGTTTGTATATCATTATATATTTAGGTTGTCATATGGAAATAAAGCTACTTACCAAGCTACCGATTACTTCACACTGGAAGAAGTTAAGCTACATTACAGCTACCCTTAAGAAAAATTGAGTTTACTTAACTATAGTTACTTTGAAAAAGTAGTTCACTACTTCTTTTTTTTTAAATTATCATATGTAAATCTGAAATGTCAAACTACAAATTGCAAGAACAGATAACTCTGGAGTCATAAGTTAACATAATGTGTAATTTAGCCAATTAAATATTTCAAGTGAGAATTAAGCAGGTCTGATGCCAAAAAAGAAAGGAAATGATTGCTTACTTCACCCATATTTTCTTATCTTTTTGCAAAAAAAAGGTAGTGTGTATTTCCAGTAGCTAGCTATACCGCTACATTGAAAAAAGGTAATTAACTAGAGAAAACACTACCTAGATATGAATTCAGTACAACTACCACCAAGCTACGGCAAAATGTAGTTAAATTCAGTTGAACTACGTGTAGTTCACTACTCCCCAACTCTGTTGATGCTATTATTTAAAGTAGGCATATATTTGTGCAAATGTTTTACCAGTTGGTCCACATCGTCTTATCCAACTCTAAGGAAATTACTTCTGCATTGCAGGTATCAAGGCCTTACAGAGGATGGTTCTCCTAAGGTGTTTGAGCAGTTCCTGACTCAGCATCAGTGTAACTACTACTGTGGGCTTCTCAGCCTGAGAACCCTGAAGCCCATGGACACCCTGCAGCAGCCCCCCAAAATCAAAGTCTCCCGAAGCCCCCTGCTCGGCAGGAAGTTGGGCTCATCCAGCCCTCAGCTCAACAGGAAGTTGCTCTCATCCAGCCCCCAGCTACAGAGAAAAGGACTGAACAGCCCCTTGACAACCAGAAAGCCAACCTCCAGCCCAAAGGTGCCAAGAAAGACTGGGGAGACAGAAAACAAGTCCACAGCCAAACCCAATGCCGATGACAGACTCAAAGTTGTGGTATGAGGTAAAAACGACAAAAGGGAATACATATCAAAACTGCTTCCCTTTTCCTTCACGCAAACATTCAACTTTGTTTTCCTGTCACCTATTACTGTATTTAGTTTGGTTGAAGCTAAGATGACCAGCATGGCCTTGAACAAAATGCAGCAGACTTTGTGCCTGAAAAGTCCTCATCCAAGAGAAAAACAGGGAGATTAGTTCAAATCTAGGGAATAGGTCAATGATCGACCCTGTTGGATGGTTGTGTAACAATACTGTGAATTTCTCAATCACAATCAGTAGTAAGATACTCCCCCTTCTCCAGCTTACTGTTGAACTGCTGAACTGGTTAATTGAGTGGAGGTACAGTACTTTTAAGGTCTCTTCAACTTCCAGCACTAAGGAAATGGGACACAGTGATTCACCTCAGGTCCAGAACCAAGTGCTCTGTCCCCTGCAAAGGAGAAGATACTTATGAAGTGGTTGAAACAATGGTGCTGGATGAAAAGTGGTGGCTGTAAGCAGCAATCTAATAGCTTGATGCAGATGCAAGGGGATTGGAGTGCACCAACTGCCTTGTACATCTGTGATGTACTGTATGTGTCTTGGACATACAGTGCATTCGGAAAGTATTCAGACCCCTTGACTTTTTCCACATGTTGTTAAGTTACAGCCTTATTCTAAAATTGATACAATTATTTTTTTCTCTCATCAATCTACACACAATACCAAACAATGACAAAGTGAAAACAGGTTTTCAGAATTTTAGCAAATGTATTAAAAATAAGACAGAAAAAACTTATTTACATATGTATTCAGACCCTTTGGTATGAGACTCGAAATTGCATCCTGTTTCCATGGATCATTCTTGAGATGTTTCTACAACTTGATTGGAGTTCACCTGTGGTAAATTCAATTGATTGGACATTTGGAAAGGCACACACCAGTCTATATAAGGTCCCACAGTTGACAGTGCATGTCAAAGCAAAAACCAAGCCATGAGGTAGAAGGAATTGTCCGTAGAGCTCCGAGACAGGATTGTGTCGAGGCACAGATTTGGGGAAGGGTACCAAAAAATGTCTGCAGCATTGATGGTCCCCAAGAACACAGTGGCCTCCTTCATTTTGAAATGGGAGAAGTTTGTAACCACCAAGACTCTTCCTAGAGCTGGCCATCTGGTCAAACTGAGCAATTGGGGGAGAATGGCCTTGGTCACGGAGGTAGAGTGGCCAGACGGAAGCCACTCCTCAGTAGAAGGCACATGACAGCCCGCTTGGAGTTTGCCAAAAGGCACCTAAAGGACTCTCAGACCATGAGAAACAAGAAACATGATAACTTTTTGGCCTGAATTTCAAGCGTCAAGTCAGGAGGAAACCTGGCACCATTCCTACGGTGAAGCATGGTGGTGGCATCTTCGGGACAAGTCTTTGAATGTCCTAGAGTGGCCCAGCCAGAGCCCGGACTTGAACCTGATAAAACATCTCTGGAGAGACCTGAAAATAGCTGTGCAGCAATGCTCCCCATCCAACCTAACAGAGCTTGAGAGGATCTGCAGAGAAGAATGGGAGAAACTCACCAAATACAGGTGTGCCAAGCTTGTAACGTCATACCCAAGAAGACTCGAGGCTGTAATCGCTGCTAAAGGTGCTTCAACAAAGTACTGAGTAAAGGGTCTGAATACTTGTGATATTTCAGTATTTTTGCAAAAATGTATAAAAAACTGTATTCCTTTGTCATTATTGAGTATTGTGTGCAGATTGAATGAGAAAAAAACAATTTTATCAATTTTAGAATAAGGCTGTAAAGTAACAAAATGTGGAATAAGTCTAGGTGTCTGAATACTGTCCAAATGCACTGTAGAAATTGTTTTTGTTGGTCAGTAATTTGATCTTGTTAATGTTAGTGGAATAGCATGTTCTAAGATGTTCTATTATGGCAGTATTATGTCCTAAAACTATGCAATGCACCCTTCCAAATACTGAGCAAAGACAATATTACTCTTGCCTCTTTACTGGGAATTTGTTTTTGTGCACATTTTTTGCAAATGTTTTCTTGCCTTTTGAAAATTGCCAGGTTTTTGTAGTTCAGTTCATTTTTGTTGAACTTTATAAACCCCATAATCTGTTAATTAGAAATTAATATGTTCACAGCTTA
Organism: Oncorhynchus clarkii lewisi; assembly: GCF_045791955.1. Classification (NCBI taxonomy): domain Eukaryota; kingdom Metazoa; phylum Chordata; class Actinopteri; order Salmoniformes; family Salmonidae; genus Oncorhynchus; species Oncorhynchus clarkii. The sequence goes on along the minus strand of NC_092147.1, from coordinate 30,416,269 downwards.
AGTCTGAACAGTACAGTACACCGATCCCCTTTCCCTGGTTCCTCAAACGATTGGCACTTGTCGTGATATGTAACTGACAAAGCTTTGAGTGTTGAAGAGTGGGAAGGGGCTTATAGAAATGAACACTAACTTTGTTAGTGCCATTTACACGCATGAGTCAACTTACAAAGTGAAAGACATGGCTATATAATATGAGAACCATGTAAAAACTGGGTTAGACCTGGCCCATGGTCACAGTAAAGCAGTAGCTCACCTGGTAGCTTATCTTTATGACTGAAATTGATATGCATTCACATCATTCACACTTCTGGTGTTTACTTATTCATGAACTGTAGATGACCGTGTCAAAAATACTGTAAGAAAATTGTGGTCTGTTGTGACATGAGCAAACTGTTAAATGTCTGTAATGTGTGTAATGGGGTGATATTGTCACTAGTTTGTAGTGTATGTACTGGAGTGAGGTGAGTGAGGTGAGTGAGGTGAGTGAGTGAGGTGAGTGAGGTGAGTGAGTGAGTGAGTGAGTTATGTGTGTGCTTGTTGGCAGAGTGCTACTGAAATTAATGTCCATGACACTGTAATATTTGGTATGTTATGTGGTGCCAACAGATTTTGTAAAATAAAAGTGTATTACATTTTAAAATGTCTCGTTTGGATCAGAGTATCAAACAGGCCAGGCCAAATCAGTACCATTCTTGTCAAACGTTCATACTCATATTTTTACGTACTGTATTTACAGATTTACTCAATGTTATAATTTACAATCGATATACAATTCAGTATATCTTTACATTTATTTTCATAATATCTGTCTTCTGACACTTTGAATGAAAGGGTGAATCATAAGAAATAAATATTTATCATTAAAAAAATAACATGTCAAAGGGCTGGTTTAATCTGTACATGCTTTATCTTCATTTTGCATTCTCAGGACAGAGTTTACTCTATATTACTTACAGTATAAATATATACAATAAAATGTGAATAAAAGTTATGAAAAATATATACATACATTGAATAAGTTAATCTACTCACTGGTAATCAACATAAGATTTACAGGATGGCCTAGTTACAATCGGTGTTATTAAAGAGGTCACAGCATTTGGTGAAGTACAAAGTGCCGTTGATCACCGTGCTCCAGGAGCCGTCAAATGATATGGTCCCATTGTTCACAGTGCAGCAACAAAGCATTAGGTCAGATTTGTAGAATGATCTATAGGGAAACATGTTATATCCTGATATCTACCAGCTCTTAAACCATTGTTACTGTTGTAAATGTTCAAACCTACCTTCCAAAGAGATCAGTAAAGCAGGTTTTTAGGTCTATATTTGTGGTGTTGAAAAAGGAGGTCCCAAAAACATTCAGAAGGTCAGGAGGAGGAGGAACATAGAGAATACTTGGAGAGGTCACAATGAACAATGAAAAACAAAGCAAGCATGGTCCACTTCAAACAAATTGAAAAAAGAAATGTGTGATATGTTACACCAAGGAGAGTCAGATGATGCGTTAACTGTGATATCAAGAATAGTTTTGAAGTGAAAATAAGCACTTACCTGCAATACAGGCATTAATCAGAGATGCACAGATACCTATGAACAGGCCTCAACACTAAAGAAGAGATAACACTACTTCTGGATGGGCAAATGGAGGCAAAAACAACACAAGATATAGAAATGGGTTAAATAAAGCGCATTCAGGAAGTATTCAAACCCCTTGACTTTTTACACATTTTGCTACATTACAGCCTTATTCTAAAATGGATTAAATTAATTGAATTCTTTATAAATCTGCACACAATACCCAATAACGACAAACTAAAAATAGGTTTCTATACTTTTCTAGAAATACTTATTTACACAAGTGTTCAGAATCGAAATTGAGTTCAGGTCCATTCTGTTTCCATTGATCATCCTTGAGATGTTTCTACAACTTGATTGTACCGCCCACAACCGCAGGACTCTCCAGACGGTGGTGCGGTCTGCCCAACACATCACCTGGGGCAAACTACTTGCACTCCAGGACACCTACAGCATCCAATGTCACAGGAAGGCCAAAAGGATCATTAAGGACATCAACCATCCGAGCCACGGCCTGTTCAAGCCACTATCATTGAGAAGGTGAGGTCAGTACAGTACAGACGAGGTCAAAACAGCTTCTAACTTAAGGCCATCAGACTGTTAAATAGCCATCACTAGCCGGCTTCCACCCGGTTACACAACCCTGCACCTTAGAGGCTGATGCCCTATATACAGTGCCTTGAGAAAGTATTCGGCCCCCTTGAACTTTGCGACCTTTTGCCACATTTCAGGCTTCAAACATAAAGATATAAAACTGTATTTTTTTGTGAAGAATCAACAACAAGTGGGACACAATCATGAAGTGGAACGACATTTATTGGATATTTCAAACTTTTTTAACAAATCAAAAACTGAAAAATTGGGCGTGCAAAATTATTCAGCCCCTTTACTTTCAGTGCAGCAAACTCTCTCCAGAAGTTCAGTGAGGATCTCTGAATGATCCAATGTTGACCTAAATGACTAATGACTATTGATGATAAATACAATCCACCTGTGTGTAATCAAGTCTCCGTATAAATGCACCTGCACTGTGATAGTCTCAGAGGTCCGTTAAAAGCGCAGAGAGCATCATGAAGAACAAGGAACACACCAGGCAGGTCCGAGATACTGTTGTGAAGAAGTTTAAAGCCGAATTTGGATACAAAAAGATTTCCCAAGCTTTAAACATCCCAAGGAGCACTGTGCAAGCGATAATATTGAAATGGAAGGAGTATCAGACCACTGCAAATCTACCAAGACTTGGCCGTCCCTCTAAACTTTCAGCTCATACAAGGAGAAGACTGATCAGAGATGCAGCCAAGAGGCCCATGATCACTCTGGATGAACTGCAGAGATCTACAGCTGAGGTGGGAGACTCTGTCCATAGGACAACAATCAGTCGTATATTGCACAAATCTGGCCTTTATGGAAGAGTGGCAAGAAGAAAGCCATTTCTTAAAGATATCCATAAAAAGTGTCGTTTAAAGTTTGCCACAAGCCACCTGGGAGACACACCAAACATGTGGAAGAAGGTGCTCTGGTCAGATGAAACCAAAATTGAACTTTTTGGCAACAATGCAAAACGTTATGTTTGGCGTAAACGCAACACAGCTGAACACACCATCCCCACTGTCAAACATGGTGGTGGCAGCATCATGGTTTGGGCCTGCTTTTCTTCAGCAGGGACAGGGAAGATGGTTAAAATTGATGGGAAGATGGATGGAGCCAAATACAGGACCATTCTGGAAGAAAACCTGATGGAGTCTGCAAAAGACCTGAGACTGGGACGGAGATTTGTCTTCCAACAAGACAATGATCCAAAACATAAAGCAAAATCTACAATGGAATGGTTCAAAAATAAACATATCCAGGTGTTAGAATGGCCAAGTCAAAGTCCAGACCTGAATCTGTGGAAAGAACTGAAAACTGCTGTTCACAAATGCTCTCCATCCAACCTCACTGAGCTCGAGCTGTTTTGCAAGGAGGAATGGGAAAACGTTTCAGTCTCTCGATGTGCAAAACTGATAGAGACATACCCCAAGCGACTTACAGCTGTAATCGCAGCAAAAGGTGGCGCTACAAAGTATTAACTTAAGGGGGCTGAATAATTTTGCACGCCCAATTTTTCAGTTTTTTATTTGTTAAAAAGGTTTGAAATATCCAATAAATGTCGTTCCACTTCATGATTGTGTCCCACTAGTTGTTGATTCTTCACAAAAAAATACAGTTTTATATCTTTATGTTTGAAGCCTGAAATGTGGCAAAAGGTCGCAAAGTTCAAGGGGGCCGAATACTTTCGCAAGGCACTGTACATAGACTTGGAATAACTGACCACTTTAATAATGGAACACTAGTCACTTTAATGTTTAAATAATGTTTACATGCTGCTCTACTCATCTCATATGTATATACTGTATTCTATTCTACTGTATTTTAGTCAATGCCACTCCGACATTGCACAATCTAATATTTACAGTATATCACAAAAGTGAGTACACCCCTCACATTTTTGTAAATATTTGAGTATATCTTTTCATGTGACAATACTGAAGAAATTACACTTTGCTACAAAGTAGTGAGTGTACAGCTGTATAACAGTGTAGATTTGCTGTCCCCTCAAAATAACTCAACACACAGCCATTAATGTCTAAACTGCTGGCAACAAAAGTGAGTACACTCCTAAGTGAAAATGTCCAAATTGGCAATATTTTGTGTGGCCACCATCATTTTCCAGCACTGCCTTAACCCTCTTGGGCATGGAGTTCACCAGAGCTTCACAGGTTGCCACTGGAGTCCTCTTCCACTCCTCCATGACGACATCACGGAGCTGGTGGATGTTAGAGACCTTGCACTCCTCCACCTTCCGTTTGAGGATGCCCCACAGATGCTCAATAGGGTATAGGTCTGGAGACATGCTTGGCCAGTCCATCACCTTTACCCTCAGCTCCTGTACTCACTTTTGTTGCCAGCGGCATAGACATTAATGGCTGTGTGTTGAGTTATTTTGAAGGGACAGCAAATTTACACTGTTATACAAGCTGTATACTCACTACTTTACATTGTAGCAGAGTGTAATTCCTTCAGTGTTGTCACATGAAAATATATACTCAACTATTTACAAAAATGTGAGGGGTGTAATCACTTTTGTGATATACTGTATATATTTCTTAATTCCATTATTTTACTTTCAGATTGGTTTGTATGGTTGTGAATCATTTTTAGATACTAATGCACTTTTAGATATTATTGCACTGTTGGAGCTAGGAATACAAGCATTTCGCTACACCCGCTATAACATCTACTAAATATGTGTACGTGACCAATACAATTTGATTTGATTTGATATTGCAGTTTAAGGTCAGCGTTAGGGTTAGGCAAGGGATATGGTTTGGGTAGGGGTTGGGGTTTGGATTAATGGTTAAGATTAGAACTGCAGTTTAAGGCTAGCATGAGGGTTAGGCAAGGGTTATGGTTAGGGTAGGGGTTGGGGTTTGGATTAATGGTTAAGATTAGAACTGCAGTTTAAGGCTAGCATGAGGGTTAGGCAAGGGTTATGGTTAGGGTAGGGGTTGGGATTTGGATTAAGGTTAAGGTTAGGACTGCAGTTTAAGGCTAGCATGGGGGTTAGGCAGGGGTTTGGGTTGGGATTAAGGTTCAGGTTAAAGTTAAAGTATGGACTTCCCAAGGATCCCGGATAGCAGCACTGATCCTAGAGGAATTGCGTCAGGAAGCTGGCGATGCGCCATAAAATCGCTAGTTAGAGAGCTCAGAAAAAATGTTATTCTGAGCAACTAGCTAGCTGTAAGGAATGGTACAAGAGGGGGACTGTAGAATTTCCATATACAATTTACTGAAGCAGTTTGCATTGATAGCTTCCAACATTGCATCGATTTGTTATTTATCAATCTATTCACTTCAGACTCGCGAGATGACATATGTGTTTAGCTCTCGCGAGTTAGCAAGCAATAAGCTAGAAGCTAGCTAGCTGTTTTGTTGCAAATTAAGAAGTCCACCCGAAATAATGAGGCCTGTGAATCGGATGAATTATGGCTGCAACGCGTTAACTAATCGTCAAGTAGGTGGATTCTACATTTTAACTCATAAGACTACAACGATATGCTCGAATATGTTTTTAATCTTAAAGCTAACCTTAACTCACTCGGTAGCAGATTATTTAGCGTGTCGTTTAACGTTAGCTAACTCGCAAATTTTGCGCTAGTTGGCTAATGGTAGCTAGCTCTGCGAGTGTCAAATTTGCGAGCCAGCTAACGTTAGCTAGACAATTAGCAAGCAAACTGGCTAACATTAGCTACACACCTAGCTAACTTGCTAACTAACAGCTAGCATGATAACTCCGGCCTCTGCATTCACATGTTCGGACTATTTACAGTTTAAACAATTATGTTGCAGCACAATGCGTTGTTTGGTGATATATTGTATATCTAGTTATCAATTTTGATGTTCTACTTCAATTACACTTTGCTGTGGCTAGCTAGCCAGCTGAAGATACAAGTTACTAGTTACCGAACTATCCACTTGGCTCATGGCTAAACGCAGTTATTTGACAGCTAACCAGTGAAATACACTTTTTAGCATTACAAGCTATCTAGCTCACTGTATGTCTATAATGTACAAAAGGAAACCTAATACCTATTACTTGATATCAGGTATCTGCACAGATGGAGCAGCCCATCATGACACCAACTGACAACCCTGCAGAATTTTAGCAACAAACATAATTGAGAGCCAAATGGTAAATAATTCTCCTCAACATCACTATCATCAGGGAATGTGCCACATCTCTGGTACCCCAGTTTATGTACTCATATTTGACCTCTTATGTTTTCCTCAGGTGTTTGTAAGCTTTCAAACATGGGTGACATGAAGACCCCTGATTTTGATGATCTTTTGGCTGCCTTTGACATCCCTGATGCCACCAGTTTGGATGCTAAAGAGCCCGTCCAGGAGAGTCATGATGAGGCAGAAGGTCAGCTAAAGCATACAGAGATGTGTATGGAGGACAGTGTATCTGTTCACCAAGCTGTGGGTGCATCTGATGTTCCTGCTGTCAGTGTTATAGTGAAGAACACAAGTCACCAGGAGTCGCCTGATAGTGGTGGAGAGGGCCCACATTTCAATTACCCATTGCAAAATGGTTTCAGGGGGTCAGGGGCCTCCATGGACTCTCATCAGATAAGCCACTGTGGTTCTAAGTCTTTTGTGTGTGCTTTGAAGGGGGATGGCTCAAGAGGACTCTTAGGGAAGACCCCCGTCCAGCAAAAACCTGAAGGAACACCTTCCTTCTCTCAGTCCTTTTCCCAGTTTAGCCCCATCTCTAGTCCAGAATCTGAAGACACCCCAAGCAACGGGGTTGATGTCCATCCAAAACAAGAGAGACCCTACTTCCCTGCTGCCTCTATATTTATGTCTGCAGAACCCCCAATGTCAGACAATCAGAAAAAACAGCTGTCTTACAGCATGTTTGACCAGTGCCATAAAGTAGACTGTGAAGAACTTGAGAACCTTCCAAGGTGCAAAGGAGAATCTATCAAAGCAAAGGATACCAGAACAGAGGTGAAGCCTGACAGTAATGCCAGTGACCAGAAGGACAAGGGAGATAGTGCAGTGCTCCCTGCAAGTGATCATAACATTATTGAGTCAAGCAGTAACAATATAGTGGCAACGTCTCATCCATGTGTCAAAACTCCAACATCCAAACTATCGTCTTGCCTTGAGGCATTAGTGGCTCTGAATGCCGGAAATTATCCCAGTGAACCACCAAACTCTGGAGACTTATCAGTGGCTCATGACGGCACCATGAATGTTAGTCCAAAAATGCCCATGTCACCACAAAGTCCCCGGAGTTCCCCTGAAGCTGTGAAGCGGTTAATGAAACCACCTGACAGTCCTGTAAGCATTTGCAGTGATAGCAGTGGCAAAGGATCCCCAGCACTGGCATCTGGCTCACCCCCAGCCATACCGAGGGTCAGAATAAAGACCATTAAAACTACGACTGGGCAAATCCAGCGCATGGTTACCAGTGTAGTCCCTGATTCAGAAAATGAGGAGGTCCTGTCTGTTGAGTCCTCCCCATCCCAGAGAATTATTGTTGAGGCCTACTCTAGTTTGTCTCCCTATCCCTCTCATAATGTGATGAGCGATATCATTGTTGATATGCCCATCAAAAGTACACCAGTTGGTATTCTGCCATCAGAGGTTACTGATGACAAATTAAAGGGAAACTCCAAGAGGCCAAGACCAATGCAGTCCCCAACTATTTTTCATAATACAAGTAGTCCGGTTATGAGACCTATGCCGGTTGCCCAGCACGGGCCTTCGACACAAAAGAGGATTTCATCAGTTCAAACAGGCAACTCGCCCAATGCAAGCTTCCTTCCTAAGGCAATGCACTTAGCTAACCTGAACCTAGTCCCTCACAGTGTTGCTGCATCAGTCGCAGCACGCTCCACCTCCCATCAACAGAGCCAACAACATGCACTTTCCTCCTCTATGGTGTGCAGCACTGTCCCATTGGTGCATCAAGTAAAAAAAGCTGCCCCTAATCCATGTGCTGCCATTCCTAGTACAGCAGCAGGTACTTTAAACAGACTGTTAAACAATGCGAACCCTGTACCCACATTCGTACCCAACCTGAACCCACCACCTGAGAGCAACATCCACTTGCCACCACGCGGATATTGCTGTCTTGAATGTGGGGACTCCTTTGGGGTAGAAAGGAGTCTCTCCTATCATTATGGCAGGAGGAGTGTGCACATTGAAGTAGCCTGCACCCACTGTGCTAAGACCATGGTATTCTTCAACAAGTGTGCCCTGCTGGCACATGCACGGGAACATAAGAACAAAGGTGTGGTGATGCAGTGCACACAGCTCTCCATGAAGCCCATAGCAGAGGGACAGATGTTTGTACCTTTGCTCGCTGAATCCTCTATGCATGTGGGCTTCCATGTGCCCCCATTATCCTCACCTAAAACCCAACCAGTCATGCCCCTCTATGCAGACAAAGTCATCCGCCACAGACTCTGCTGCCTGGAGTGTAACAAGCAGCTATCAGATTACAGAGGTCTCGCAGGCCATTACCAGAAGCTGTCGGAAGAAATGGAGGGACTGGTGAGTAAAGATTGAATTGAATAATAGCAAATAATCAGCAAATAATTGCTGAGATGTTCACTATCATAGGCCAGGTAAAAATGTATTTATATGTTTTGCTTTGTTTTGTTATGTATAGATGTGTAAGGTGTGCCCGATGCTGCTACCAAACAAGTGCAGCTTCCGGGCTCACCAGCGTATTCATGCCCACAAGTCTCCTTACTGCTGCCCTGAGTGTGGTGCGCTGAGTCGCTCTGTGGACATACAGAAGCATGTGAAGGAGAACTGTCTTCACTATGCACGCAAGGCTGGCTATAAGTAAATCAATACTAAAGTATATGCTTTTGTTAGGACCTTGAATGGGACTCGGTGGATACATATCAGAAAAGTGTTCTATAACATTGGCCCCCTTTTCTAAATCCTTTGTTTTCTTTCAGGTGTCTTCACTGTGATATGGTTTTCATGTCATTTAATGTGCAGAAGAGTCACATTGAGGAGAAACACTGTGAGGTCTTCTATAAGTGCACTATCTGTCCTGTTGCCTTCAAGTCTTCTGATGGATGTCAAATGCATTTGACAACTAAGCACAACGCCAGTGTAGTGTCTCCTCAGTGAGTTTAACTAAATGCATCTTCTGAAATTGCATATTTGCTAACCCATCTTAAAGTTTGACATGATTGTTTGTAATGCTGTTTGTTCTAATTGTTTATTTTCTGTTGCAGGTTAATCTTCAAGTGTTCTTGTGATACAGTGTTCAAGAAAAAGCAGTTATTGCTTCAGCACTTCCATCAAAACGCCAAAAAGCTTATAACCTGTGTGTTCAAGTGCCCTGAGTGCACTTCAATCTTCACCCACAAGCAGTCGTTAATGCAGCATTTTAAGGTTTGCCATCATCCTAAAATTCAATCTAGTCACATTGACATAAAATGGGGCACATCATGTTAAGTTTTTGGTTTTGTCTTTTTCAACGCTGTCTGCCTATATTACAGGGGGTGCATGAAGGAATCTTCAAAGAGGTGGAGAAAAGCACAAAACCAACAGAGATGACTGCACAGCACCAAGATGTTACCTCTGCATTCCACCAGCCAAAGGTAAACACTCCCATTGAACACTCTGATGCAACCAGAAAGAGGGCCAACTTGGCCGCTCGGGACAGGAAGACCAATCTGAAAAATACTGGTTGGACCTGTGGAGAGTGCCTACACTGGCTGCCTGACCGAGAAGTCTACGTCTCTCACATGAAGAACAACCATGGGAGGGTGAGGAGCAACTTAGTTATTCTATTGTTCATTCAAACTAATTAGCTGTAGCAATTGTACTATAGGACAGATGATAATTTAGGGACCATTTCAGACGTGGGATTTTCATCTTTCAGGCCCTTAATGAAAGGAAATAATTCCCAAGTCAGCTCAACCCTAATTAAGTCAATCTTCTCTCTGTGCTTTCTGTAGTCACTGAAGAGGTATCCATGCCGGCAGTGTGAGAGGTCTTTCAATTCCTCTACAAGTTTGAGAAGACACATTCGCAATGACCACAATGGAAAGAAAACCTTTACCTGCTGGTGAGATTTATCCTGAAATCTACGTTACAAAGTACATTACTTTCTGAAAGGTTGGGTCATATCTGGCACCCCCTGGGTGGCACTGTAGGAAATGGTCCAACGTGCAAAAATAAAGCTGTGGTTACCACATTTTGAATATTTTTTTGTAAATGATATTTGTTCTTATTGTGCAGGTATTGCACAGATGAGAGGACAACATTCACCACAAACATCATGCTGAAGAACCACATCAGTTTGATGCATGGGATCAAAAATCCAGACTTTAGTCTGTCAAAATCAACCCCTCTAGATACCAGCAAAGCCTTGGGAGAGGTGATTTAAATGTTCTTATTTTTTTCTGCATTTTACTGATTGTCAAAAATGACACTTGAAATCTAATCATTAACTTTGACTTGCAGAGGCTTGTTTCAAAGAGACCTGCTGTGGTATCCCAGAGGGAGGGGGAGGATGGTGCTGCCCTAGAAGGCTCCTCTAACAAACGTCTGAAATCTCACTTTCGCTGCGCTAAGTGTGGTTTCACCTCAGAGGATGGCACACAGTTCCAGCAGCACATACCTCAGCATAAAACCGATAAAAATTCTCCCCAATGTCTGCACTGTGGATTATGTTTTGCATCTCAGCTGTCTCTCAACAGACACCTGTTTATTGTGCACAAAGTCAAAGACCCCGAGGAAGAGAAGAAGGAAATGATAGACGTGGAGTATGAGAGCAGAAAGAAGCAGGAAGAGGACATGGGGAAAACAGTGGGTGTGAATGAGGGAGAGGACTTGCCACCTCCATTAGTTAAATCTGACCCTTCACGGGAAGAGGATCCAACCAGGTTGCACTTTGAGACTGCAGTAAGACCATTGACCTTTAAATCCACATACAGCACTGACCTAGAGATTCATGGATAATCTTCAGGCATAATAGAATCAATAAGAGCAATTTTGAACTTCTTAAAAGCTGCTATCTCCATTTCTTTGGTAAATAGTAGTCACGCTTTTCTTTTCTTTTTTGTCTTAAAACAAAATTATTTTTATGTTTCTCAATACCTTGGGACTGGCAGATGTTCCACATCAACTGAAAATATACAATTCATCTTGGGTAATTTTGGGCAAAGATTATCATGAATTATTTACTTTAATTTGACCTTTTGAAGCTTGCATGTGTTGTATTAAGTGTCTTTAAGAGCCTCTGGTACATAACCACACCCACCTGTTAAGGCACACTGTTTGGTTCAACAGTATTCTCTAGTGACTCCAGTTACTCTGACAAGCGACTCAGGAACGTCAAGGAGCTGTCCCTCAGGCTAACCTCCCATTAAATTTGATATAATAAAAGCCTATATACTTTGTTTTAGTCTATAGCAGGCATATATGTTTGGTTTCCTACTTAAGTACATTATAATAGATGGTGCTTCAGGCAGGTTTTGGCGATACTGACAGTATGTAACAGTATTGCAACTTCTATCATACTGTATGTGTATGTTGAAATATTTACTCTGACCTAGGTATCACTTAGCACAGAATATATATTTGATATCAATTCCATACCACATGGTATGTGATATGGAATTTATTATAAAATCTGGTTAAACTACCAAAATAGCACTTTTCTACAAGTTAAAATATATGTGTTGGAGTTAGAGGCAATCAGCTACATCCATTTTTGGACCTATACATTTATATGTACCCATTTGATTCTTAAAATATAACATGTGCTTTTTTAAACTGTCATACATTAGTAAATGTAAACCAACATGTACAACATGGTTAAAGATATATCATGAATGATCAGTCCTTGCATCCAGAGCTATGGCTATAATTTCTAGTGCTTACATTTCTCAAGCCCCATCTGTTTTTTACTGAAATGGGCAGGGATAACGCTTTGTTATTATTTCTTCTGCTGCTTTAAATGCCTTGCTAAAAGATATGACACTTTTTTACTGTACTCTTGCTTTTGTACCCTGATAAAAGTGAGCTTCCATTCATTTAAAATGCTCTTATATCTATGTTTAGAGTAGTGGTGACTTGTCTTAGCGATGCCATTGTTTTTCTTGGTTAATTGTGATCTTTGGCGAGTGTTCATTGAATGTGAGAGAGCATCTGTTTTGCAAGATAATGCAGGGTGTTAAATGGCTCATTTCTAACGGTGTACTAAGGCAATTGAAAGAGCAATGATTAAATGTAAAGGGTTATAGCATGTTTGAGTGCATGTGAAAAATGTGAAATAAGCTGAATATAAAGACCTGTGCAGCTCTTTCTTCCTACCTCCACAGTATAAGGCAGTGATTGTTAAACTTTGGATGTTCTGGGAGATTTCACCTTTGGTCTCACTGCAATGTAAAATGTATTATTATTCTCAAAATGTATATTATCTCCCATAATATTCAATTTTATAAATTACTTTGGAGATAGATATTTATAGTCACATTGACTTATTTGTGAACTTTCTATTTAAGTGCTGTATGAACTGTTCATTTTCTAGTGGTTATATGAATCAGTGTTCATGCTTTAAATGGATTCAGTGTTAACTCAGTGGCTGATATGAAACTTCACATCTCAGTGTTTTTGTAGCCTGTCAAGAGAAACTTTGTACTTTTGATATGTACAATATTAAGGACTTGTAAGCTAACCCATGTACACAGTAGCTAATTAACATTTTATTAGCATTATTTCTTAAGCTATCACATATCTATTCAACCTGCATCGGCCATTGTGCCTTGCTGTAATGTTTACTTCAAATAATTGCAAATAAACATGTACATGACTGCATCAGCATCCTTTGTCCTCAAAAGATCCCTTCTGCTATGATTGATATCCCTTCTGATGACCATGTGCTGGAAAAAAATACACCTTCACCTTGGGCAATTTGTTTTCCCTCCAAAATGTGTTTTCTCAGGCCAGTATCCCCAACCAACTGAACAATATTGCTGCATTTCCACAGGCAGCCCATTTCAGATCTTTTTAAGTAATTGGGGTTTTGACCACAGATCAGCTCTTTTGCCAATAATTGGGCAGAAGATCTGAATTGGCTGCATGTGTAAACGCAGCCTATGATGCGCCAAATCCAATCCATGGCAAGCAATACGCACACTGTTAAACCGGATAAATTATACTCAAATTGTTTTTGAAACTGATTACCTCAAAAAAGTTCCAACTCAAATAGCTGAAGTGAATTGTTATACCTTCATATGAGTAACACATGCAATGTTTTGAGTATACTAACATTTTTCATGTAAATCAACTTAGTTATTTTGATTTTCTATGACATAAAAAACAAGTTAAATTAAATCAATATGGTGAAATGAACATGACAATCTTTATAAGTCAGTCACTTAAGTATAAGTTGCAATACTTGAAATGTTTGAGTTTAACAAAGTCCAACCTTACTCAAAAACTATAACATACCATTTCTGAAATGTAACTAAGTTGACATTTAAAAAAAAAATGAAACTGATTACCGCAATTTTATAAATTAGCATAACTCACATATAACCAGTAAATTCAAAAGAGTTATTTAACTAAACTCAAAAATCTGTAGTTCAGAAGAGCCTAGAGCTTAGAAAGAGCAGAGACCGGTCTTCCCTCGCGGTCGCTTTAGCCTAGAGCTCAGAGAGAGCAGAGATCGTCTTCTTTTGTGTTGGCTCTAGCTTAGAGTAGAGTGAGAGCATCTGTTTTCCTCTGATGGCTTTAGCCTAGAGCTCAGAGAGAGCGGTTGAGACATGAGACACACGTTTACATAGTTTAGACAGCAGTGCCTCTGCCCCTCTTTCCTCACTGTAAACCTCAATGTGATGGCATTACTCAAAACTTTTGAGGAAACCTGTTGCACTAAATACAGTTGAAGTCGGAAGTTTACATACACCTTAGCCAAATACATTTAAACTCAGTTTTTCCACAATTCCTGACATTTAATCTTAGTAAAAAAAATATTTTAAGAATGTGAAATGTCAAAATAATAGTTTAATGATTTATTTCAGCTTTTATTTATTCCATCACATTCCCAGAGGGTCAGAAGTTTACATACACTCAATTAGTATTTAGTAGCATTGCCTTTAAATTATTTAACTTGGGTCAAACGTTTCGGCTAGCCTTCCATAAGCTTCAATAGTGGGAATTTTGGCCCATTCCTTCTGACAGAGCTGGTGTAACTGAGTCAGGTTTGTAGGCCTCCTTGCTCGCACATGCTTTATCAGTTATGCCCACAACTTTTCTATAGGATTGAGGTCAGGGCTTTGTGATGGCCACTCCAATACCTTGACTTTGTTGTCCTTAAGCCATTTTGCCACAACGTTGGAAGTATGCTTGGGGTCATTGTCCATTTGGAAGACCCATTTACGACCAAGCTTTAACTTCCTGACTGATGTCTTGAGATGTTGTTTCAATATATCCACATAGTTTTCCATCCACATAGTTTTCCTTCCTCATGATGCCATCTATTTTGTGAAGTGCACCAGTCCCTCCTGCAGCAAAGCACCCCCACAACATGATGCTGCCATCTGCGTGCTTCACTGTTAGGATGGTGTTCTTCGGCTTGCAAGCCTCCCCCTTTATCCTCCAAACATAACGATGGTCATTATGGCCAAACAGTTCTATTTTCGTTTCATCAGACCAGAGGACATTTCTCCAAAAAGTACGATCTTTGATCCCATGTGCAGTTGCAAACCGTAGTCTGGCTTTTTTATGATGGTTTTGGAGCAGTGGCTTCTTCCTTGCTGAGCTGCCTTTCAGGTTATATCGATATAGGAATCATTTTACTATGGATATAGATCATTTTGTACCTGTTTCCTCCAGCATCTTCACAAGGTCTTTTGCTGTTGTTCTGGGATTGATTTGTACTTTTTCACCAAAGTACGTTCATCGCGTTCTCCGCGTCTCCTAGAGAAACTATTGTTTGTACAGATGAACGTGGTACCTTCAGGCGTTTGGAAATTGCTCCCTAGGAGGATTTCTTTTGATTTTCCCATGAGGCACTGAGTTTGAAGGCAGGCCTGGAAATTCATCCGCAGGTACACCTCCAACTGACTCAAATGATGTCAATTAGCCTATCAGAAGCTTCTAAAGCCATGACATCATTTTCTGGAATTTTCCAAGCTGTTTAAAGGCACTGTCAACTTAGTGTATGTAAAGTTCTGACCCACTGGAATTGTGATACAGTGAATAATAAGTGAAATAATATGTCTGTAAACAATTTTTTGAAAAATTACTTGTGTCATGCACAAAGATGATATCCTAACCGACTTGCCAAAACTATAGTTTGTTAACAAGAAATTTGTGGTGGTTGAAAAACAAGTTTTAATGACTCCAACAGCGACTCCAACAAATGACTCCAACAAGTGTATGTAAACCTCCGACTTCAACTGTATATAGATTTTTGATTTTACCAAGTTTTGTCACATAGCGATGGATTAACAATACATTTCCTTAATTGGCTCTAACATTTCCTTGCCCTGTCCTTGCCCTGTACTCTCATCTTCAGAACACTCTCCTGCAATCCGCTTCACCAATTTATATTTATATAAAAAAGTATTATTTACCTCAGATCTGTAATCCTCTGAGAGGCTAGCCAGAAATTAGCCAGAAGCTAGCCGGGAGCTAGCCAGAAGCTGGTCCAGAAGCTACTCAGAAGCTGGTTCAGAAGCTAGTTCAGAAGCTAGTTAGCTTCTTTACTGGCTAATCGTTAGTACTCAGCTAACCACGGTTTGTGGTCATCGGCTGTCCTTTGGCTCGAGAATCTATCGCCAGTTTTGTACGGCGCGGTGCAGCGCAGCGCGGCTCGGAACGGAACATACCGGACCAATTTTTCTCTCCATGTCCCTGGATTTCGGCCGCTGGCTCTGGAGATCCATACCTGGATCTCACAGCTAGCTAGCTGCTATCCGTGTGACTATCGGCTTTCGTCGATTCCGGAGCTAACATCAATTGTTCCGGAGCTAGCCAGCTGAAGAGTTCCATCAATCACTCCTGGGCTGCAGTCACCTATCCGGACCCGTTTTGCTGCCTACGCGGAGCCCCACCGGGCCTTCACAGCTGGACTGCCGACGTTGTCTACCCGAGGGAATTGTCCGGCTGGCTCCTCCGGCGCAACGTTGCCTGGGCGCCCATCTGCGGCCTGCTAGCCGTTGGCTATCTTATCGGCTGCTATCTGAATAGACAATCGGACAATTTTTATTTACTTTAATTTTTCTTCTTGGGCCTCTATAACTATATCTATTGTTTTTATTTTTGTTGTTGTTGTGTGATTTGGATTAATCCCCTCTACCACACGGAAACCCACTAATCTACTGACGGAACGCAAGAGTTGGCTAATAACAGACCTCCATCCTATGCTAGTTTGCTCCTATGCTAGCTTGCTACCGATTTAGCTGTCTAAATCGCCGTGACCCCCAACCAACCTCTCCACTCACTGGACCCTTTTGATCACTCGACTAAGCATGCCTCTCCTTAATGTCAATATGCCTTGTCCATTACTGTTCTGGTTAGTGTTTATTGGCTTATTTCACTGTAGAGCCTCTAGTCCTGCTCATTATACCTTATCCAACCTATTAGTTCCACCACCCACACATGCAATGACATCTCCTGGTTTCAATGATGTTTCTAGAGACAATATCTCTCTCTTCATCACTCAATACCTAGGTTTACCTCCACTGTATTCACATCCTACCTTACCTTTGTCTGTACATTATACCTTGATGCTATTTTATCGCCCCCAGAAACCTCCTTTTACTCTCTGTTCCAGACGTTCTAAACGACCAATTCTTATTGCTTTTAGCCGCACCCTTATTCTACTCCTACTCTGTTCCTCTGGCGATGTAGAGGTGAATCCAGGCCCTGCAGTGCCTAGCTCCACTCCTATTCCCCAGGCGCTCTCTTTTGACGACTTCTGTAACCGTAATAGCCTTGGTTTCATGCATGTTAACATTAGAAGCCTCCTCCCTAAGTTTGTTCTATTCACTGCTTTAGCACACTCTGCCAACCCGGATGTTCTAGCTGTGTCTGAATCCTGGCTTAGGAAGACCACCAAAAATTCAGACATTTTAATTCCAAACTAAAACATTTTCAGACAAGATAGAACTGCCAAAGGGGGAGGTGTTGCAATCTACTGCAAAGATAGCTTGCAGAGTTCTGTCCTACTATCCAGGTCTGTACCCAAACAATTTGAACTTCTACTTTTAAAAATCCACCTCTCTAAAAACAAGTCTCGCACCGTTGCCGCCTGCTATAGACCACCCTCTGCCCCCAGCTGTGCTCTGGACACCATATGTGAACTGATTGCCCCCCATCTATCTTCAGAGCTTGTGCTGCTAGGCGACCTAAACTGGAACATGCAGTTGCATCTCTAGGGGCGCTATTTCATTTTTGGATAAAAAACGTTCCCGTTTTAAGCGCGATATTTTGTCACGAAAAGATGCTCGACTATGCATAGTTTTGGAAAGAAAACACTCTGAAGTTTCAGAATCTGCAAAGATTTTGTCTGTAAGTGCCCCAGAACTCATTCTACAGGCGAAACCAAGATGATACGTCAAACAGGAAATGAGCAGAATTTCTGAAGCTCTGTTTTCTAATGTCTCCTTATATGGCTGTGAATGCGACAGGAATAAGCTTAGACCTTCTGCCGTTTCCCCAAGATGTCGGCAGCATTGTGACGTATTTGTAGGCATATCATTGGAAGATTGACCATAAGAGACTACATTTTCCAAGTGTCCGCCTGGTGTCCTGCGTCGAAACTGGTGCGCAAAGCCATGTGCAAGTATTTTTCCATTTGATTGAGAGGAGAAACCATGCTTCCACGAACGCTATATCATCGAAGAGATATGTGAAAAACACCTTGAGGATTGATTCTAAACAACGTTTGCCATGTTTTCAGTCGATATTATGGAGTTAATTTGGAAAAAAGTTTGCGTTTTGAGGATTGAATTTTCGGTTTTTTTTGGTAGCCAAATGTGATGTATAAAACGGAGCTATTTCTAATACACAATCTTTTTGGAAAAACTGAGCATCTGCTATCTAACTGAGAGTATCCTCATTGAAAACATCAGAAGTTCTTCAAAGGTAAATGATTTTATTTGAAGGCTTTTATGTTTTTGTTGAAATGTTGCGTGCTGGATGCTAACGCTAATGCTAACGCTAAATGCTACGCTAGCTAGCTACTTTTACACAAATGATTGTTTTCCTATGGTTGAGAAGCATATTTTGAAAATCTGAGATGACAGTGTTGTTTACAAAAGGCTAAGCTTGAGAGATGGCATATTTATTTCATTTCATTTGCGATTTTCATGAATAGTTAACGTTGCGTTATGGTAATGAGCTTGAGTCTGTATTCACGATCCCGGATCCGGGATGGGGAGATCAGAAAGGTTAACACCCCAGCCATCCTACAATCTAAACTTGATGCCCTCAACCTCACACAAATTATCAATGAACCTACCAGGTACCTCCCCAAAGCCTTAAACACGGGCACCCTCATAGATATCATCCTAACCAACTTGCCCTCTAAATACACCTCTGCTGTTTTCAACCAAGATCTCAGCGATCACTGCCTCATTGCCTGCATCCGTAATGGGTCAGCGGTCAAACAACCTCCACTCATCACTGTAAAACGCTCCCTGAAACACTTCAGCGAGCAGGCCTTTCTAATTGACCTAGCCGGGGTATCCTGGAAGGATATTGATCTCATCCCGTCAGTAGAGGATGCCTGGATATTTTTTTTAAATGCCTTCCTAACCATCTTAAATAAACATGCCCCATTCAAGAAATTTAGAACCAGGAACAGATATAGCCCTTGGTTCTCCCCAGACCTGACTGCCCTTAACCAACACAAAAATGCTGCCAAACTCATGCAAACTCATGCTCATGCTGCCAAACATACCCTTGTAAAACTGACCATCCTACCAATCCTCGACTTTGGCGATGTCATTTACAAAATAGCCTCCAATACCCTACTCAACAAATTGGATGCAGTCTATCACAGTGCAATCCGTTTTGTCACCAAAGCCCCATATACTACCCACCATTGCGACCTGTACGCTCTCGTTGGCTGGCCCTCGCTTCATACTCGTCGCCAAACCCACTGGCTCCATGTCGTCTACAAGACCCTGCTAGGTAAAGTCCCCCCTTATCTCAGCTCGCTGGTCACCATTGCATCTCCCACCTGTAGCACACGCTCCAGCAGGTATATCTCTCTAGTCACCCCCAAAACCAATTCTTTCTTTGGCCGCCTCTCCTTCCAGTTCTCTGCTGCCAATGACTGGAACGAACTACAAAAATCTCTGAAACTGGAAACACTTATCTCCCTCACTAGCTTTAAGCACCAACTGTCAGAGCAGCTCACAGATTACTGCACCTGTACATAGCCCACCTATAATTTAGCCCAAACAACTACCTCTTTCTCTACTGTATTTAATGTATTTATTTATTTTGCTCCTTTGCACCCCATTATTTTTATTTCTACTTTGCACTTTCTCCCATTGCAAATCTCCCATTCCAGTGTTTTACTTGCTATATTGTAATATTGTATTTACTTTGCCACCATGGCCTTTTTTGCCTTTACCTCCCTTATCTCACCTCATTTGCTCACATCGTATATAGACTTGTTTATACTGTATTATTGACTGTATGTTTGTTTTACTCCATGTGTAACTCTGTGTCGTTGTATGTGTCGAACTGCTTTGCTTTATCTTGGCCAGGTCGCAATTGTAAATGAGAACTTGTTCTCAACTTGCCTACCTGGTTAAATAAAGGTGAAATAAAAAAATTAATAAAAAACTTAAAACTTGGCCCGTGGCTAATCTTGACCCCTGGCCAACAAACAGATTTGTTGATTGGAAAGCCAGACGAAAACAGGAAAATCCTTACTAAGTCTTCAAAGACTGAAAGTATGTTTGAGTTGTTTAAGAAATCGTAAGCTTGTGCTGCATTGTGTAGAATCCAGTTTTTTTTAATGTTTTACTGAATCAGACTGTAACAGATAAGGCAAACAAATGCTTAAATTATGGTTTGCTGCCATTCTCTGGGGCAAATGGTAAACTGGAGTTGGCTGTCTAGTTGTATCCTTTGACTATGTATTACTACCAAGGACCATTACTTTTGCTCTAATTCCAGCAATTACTATATCTAATTCATTTAGAACAATTTCAAACATTGCACTTGTGTGTAAAAATGTAGTACATTTTAATACAATTGATGTTCGACACTGACAAATGAATAAAAACAAAGACACATTTTATTTGTATGTACAATGCAGTGTAAGCAATAAAAGTAAGTATGAACATAATAATTATAGTGAATTTTTCTATTTACAGAGAATAAAACCCTTTTTTCTCAGTTATCTTCCCTGCCAGGATGGCAGTCCCAAAAATTCTATCCCAGTGGCTGAAGAAAGGTGCATAGTTACTGTTGGGCTTCTGGTGGTGCATGTCATGTGCTGGTGCTCCTCCTAACAGTCCAAATGGTACCAGGTGGTTGAGACCCCATGGCAGGTCATAGCCTATGTGGTCCTCCACTGACATCCAGATACTTAAGATGGTGACGCACCAGATGGTAAAAGGGTGGCATTTCAACAGGATGGGGTCCAGGTTGCTCCAGAATCCAACTGTTATCAGTTCTGGAATGCTGATTTGCTGAGTGGACCAGGAGAAGGGTGCCATGTATTCATGGTGGATGGCATGGACCCACCGATACAGTTGTGGATGTTTGTGGTGCACAAAGTGCCACATAAAATACTGTGTGTCAAAAAGAAGAAGGACAGCCAGTCCATCAATGAGCACCTCTACCACAGTTGGAGCACTGGTAGGTAGCACCATTGAAGGCATAAAGCAGGTCTGAATCAGCACAGCAGGCAGAACAAAGATCAAGTGGTTATATACAGCCCTTCCGAAGCTCTTTGCCATCATCCGAATGGTTGGACGTCTCTCTTGCTGGATCTTGTAGCGGTGAATGGAGGGGACATTATCTCCCAGGAGGTCTAGTACAGCAAAGGGGAGACTGGAGAAGAAGTAACTGGAGAAGCAGATCATGACAGGGAAGAAGGGAGAAGAGATGAGGGAGTAGTGATTGAAAAGGAAATAGTCCCATAGAGGCTGCAAAAGCCTGTCTGAGAATCTGGAAAAGGTAGGAAGCTGCAAAGTAAACTGAACCTTGGTGATGTTCAACATCCTGGTGACTCTGAATGCCTGTGATTGTAATGTGCAGAGAGAAGAAGACATTCTCCCTTTTTATAGTGCTTAGCTATGTACTTTGCTCCCACTTCAATGAGACAGCTGATTTTTCCCTCACAATACCCCTTTCCAACAATAAGTCCATTTCCGTCAGATTAACAAAATCCACCACAAAACACAAAGATTTCAACACTGAACAGTTTAAGTTGATGCCTGGGTCGTTCCACTAATTGAGTACCTTTTGGGTAGTGTAACTTAAATATATATATATACAGTACGAGCTGTTGCGATTTTAGTTTGTAAATCTTGGTGGGGCAAAAAAAATGTGGGATGCATGCCAGCAAAGCCACTACACAACACTAAACAAAACAATTAAATAATTGCACTATCACGTGACAAACGGTGCCCACAAACTACGAAATAACACATTTGGAATCATGTAGTAACCAAAAAAGTGTTAAACAAACCAAAATATATTTGAGATTTGAGATTAGTCAAAGTTGCCACTGTTTGCCTTGATGAGAAGTTTAAATACTCTTGGCATTCTCTCGACCAGCTTCATGAGGTAGTTACCTGGAATGCATTTCAATTAACAGGTGTGCCTTTCTAAAAGTTAATTTGTGGAATTTCTTTCCTTCTTAATGTGCTTGAGCCAATCAAACAGGGTAGCCTAGTGGTTAGAGCGTTGGACTAGTAACCGGAAGGTTGCAGAGGATAAGTTCATTAGAGTTAACTGCACCTCAGATTGGAGCCCAAATAAATGCTTCACAGAGTTTAAGTAACAGACACATCTCAACATTAACTGGTCAGGGGAGACTGCATGAATCTGGCGTTCATGGTCGAATTGCTGCAAAGAAACCACTACTAAAGGACACCAATAAGAAGAAGAGACTTGCTTGGGCCAGGGAACACAAGCAATGGACATTAGACCAGTGGAAATCTGTCCTTTGGTCTGATGAAATTTTTGTTTCCAACCACCATGTCTTTGTGAGACGCGGAGTAGGTGAACGGATGATCTCTGCATGTGTGGTTCCCACCGTGAAGCATGGAGGAGGAGGTGTGATGGTGCTTTGCTGGTGATACTGTCGGTGATGTATTTAGAATTCAAGGCACACTTAACCAGCATTCTGCAGCAATACGCCATTGCGCTTAATGGGACTATAATTTGTTTTTCAACAGGACAATGACCCCAAACCCACCTACAGGCTGTGTAAGGGCTATTTGACCAAGAAGGAGAGTGCTGGAGTGGTACATCAGATGACCTGGCCTCCACAATCACCCGACCTCAACCCAATTGAAATGGTTTGGGATGAGTTGGACAGCAGAGTGGAAAACCAACACATGCTCAGCATATGTGATAACTCCTTCAAGTCTGTTGGAAAAGCATTCTTCATGAAGCTGGTTGAGAGAATGCCAAGTGTGTGCAGTCTCAAGAGGTTAAATAAAACAAATTACTATAGTAAGTGCCTATACCGTGCCAAATGAAGTAACAGTATTGACAATTGAATCTTAAATCAGCCATGAATCCCCTTGTAACAGGGGGAATAGA
The DNA here is from genome assembly GCF_045791955.1 of Oncorhynchus clarkii lewisi. Lineage (NCBI taxonomy): Eukaryota > Metazoa > Chordata > Actinopteri > Salmoniformes > Salmonidae > Oncorhynchus > Oncorhynchus clarkii. The sequence goes on along the minus strand of NC_092147.1, from coordinate 30,393,358 downwards.
AGTTTATTGTGTGCAACAAGGAGGGGGATTGAATGCAAGCTTCACAAAATAAAATAATCGTTAAAAAATGTCTACCCTGTCTATCTATAGGTAACAGGGTTGACTCGTTATGCATAACCTGCTCAGTTTTCCACACCAAAACACCAGAAAATTCCCAAAAAGTGTAGAAAAGTGTAGAACTCTTACACTATGATTTGAGGGGCCACAGAGGGACATTAGAAACTCTTTATTCATGTACAATTCAATAAATCTGAATTTGTCTATGTGGTCTATACAGTGGCTTGCGAAAGTATTCACCTCCCTTGGCATTTTTCCTATTTTGTTGCCTTACAACCTGGAATTAATATAGATTTTAGGGGGGTTTATATCATTTGATTTACACAATATGCCTACGACTTTGAAGATGCTAAATATTTTTTATTGTGAAACAAACAAGAAATGAGACAAAAATAACAGAAAACTTAGCGTGCATAACTATTTACTATAACTATTTACCCCCCCAATTCAATACTTTGTAGAGCCACCTTTTGCAGCAATTACAGCTGCAAGTCTCTTGGGGTCTCTAAAATCTTGGCACATCTATCCATTCTTCAAGTCAAAACTAATGCAGGTTCTTCAAGTTGGATGGGTTCCGCTGGTGTACAGCAATCTTTAAGTCATACCACAGATTCTGAATTGGATTGAGGTCTGCGCTTTGACTAGGCCATTCCAAGACATTTAAATGTTTCCCATAAAACCACTCGAATGTTGCTTTAGCAGTATGCTTAGGGTCCTTGTCCTGCTGGAAGGTGACCCTCCATTCCAGTCTCAAATCTCTGGAAGACTGAAACAGGTTTCCCTCAAGAATTTCCCTGTATTTAGCTACATCCATCATTCCTTCAATTCTGACCCATTTCCCAGTCCCTGCCAGTGAAAAACATCCCCACAGCATGGTGGTGGTAGCATCATGCTGTGGGGATGGTATTCTTGGGGTGATGAGAGGTGTTGGGTTTGCGCCAGACATAGCGTTTTCCTTGATGGCTAAAATGCTAAGTTTTAGTTTATTCTGACCAGAGTACCTTCTTCCATATGTTTGGGGAGTCTCCCACATGCCTTTTGGCAAAATAGGAAAAACGCCAAGGGGGATGAATACTTTTGCAAGGCACTGTATTAAATGCCACTTCTACTTAAAATATCAAAAGGGCACTATTTTCATGGAATGACCGACCTGCAGCACCATCCCCCCAATTGCAGTTTACCCCAGACCAGTTAGTTAATCAGCTTATTAAAAACGGTAAGTCATACTGTACCAAATACAGATCTGTTGGTCCCTGCTTGAGTTATGAGTTAATTATGCATATTACCGATCACAAGTTAAAACAAAACTGCAATATGTCTTTATCAGTATAATTTATTAAATGAATAATATATACAACACCACGACATTAATGAACATTACATATATGTATTGGGATCTCTCAATTGGAGACCACCGGGGTGACCTATTCAGATCATCAAAATTGTCAAGAATAATTTTTTGATTCTCAATATCATGTTTGGGCCAAGGTGGAATATAATTAGTTCAGAGTCCATGAAATCTGTTATTTTCCATCTGTTATTTTACAATGTGGTCTTAATGTATTTCAGAAGATTAGTGAGTTAAGAACTTTCAATTTCATGTAATATGACCTAAACATATTGTGCAGCCTAATCTTCTGTGTAATCTTACCTAATCTTAAGACTTACAGTGCCTTGCGAAAGTATTCGGCCCCCTTGAACTTTGCGACCTTTTGCTACATTTCAGGCTTCAAACATAAAGATATAAAACTGTATTTTTTTGTGAAGAATCAACAACAAGTGGGACACAATCATGAAGTGGAACGACATTTATTGGATATTTCAAACTTTTTTAACAAATCAAAAACTGACAAATTGGGCGTGCAAAATTATTCAGCCCCCTTAAGTTAATACTTTGTAGCGCCACCTTTTGCTGCGATTACAGCTGTAAGTCGCTTGGGGTATGTCTCTATCAGTTTTGCACATCGAGAGACTGACATTTTTTCCCATTCCTCCTTGCAAAACAGCTTGAGCTCAGTGAGGTTGGATGGAGAGCATTTGTGAACAGCAGTTTTCAGTTCTTTCCACAGATTCTCGATTGGATTCAGGTCTGGACTTTGACTTGGCCATTCTAACACCTGGATATGTTTATTTTTGAACCATTCCATTGTAGATTTTGCTTTATGTTTTGGATCATTGTCTTGTTGGAAGACAAATCTCCGTCCCAGTCTCCGTTCTTTTACAGACTCCATCAGGTTTTCTTCCAGAATGGTCCTGTATTTGGCTCCATCCATCTTCCCATCATGTTTAACCACCTTCCCTGTCCCTGCTGAAGAAAAGCAGGCCCAAACCATGATGCTGCCACCACCATGTTTGACAGTGGGGATGGTGTGTTCAGCTGTGTTGCTTTTACGCCAAACATAACGTTTTGCATTGTTGCCAAAAAGTTCAATTTTGGTTTCATCTGACCAGAGCGCCTTCTTCCACATGTTTGGTGTGTCTCCCAGGTGGCTTGTGGCAAACTTTAAACAACACTTTTTATGGATATCTTTAAGAAATGGCTTTCTTCTTGCCACTCTTCCATAAAGGCCAGATTTGTGCAATATACGACTGATTGTTGTCCTATAGACAGAGTCTCCCACCTCAGCTGTAGATCTCTGCAGTTCATCCAGAGTGATCATGGGCCTCTTGGCTGCATCTCTGATCAGTCTTCTCCTTGTATGAGCTGAAAGTTTAGAGGGACGGCCAGGTCTTGGTAGATTTGCAGTGGTCTGATACTCCTTCCATTTCAATATTATCGCTTGCACAGTGCTCCTTGGGATGTTTAAAGCTTGGGAAATCTTTTTGTATCCAAATCCGGCTTTAAACTTCTTCACAACAGTATCTCGGACCTGCCTGGTGTGTTCCTTGTTCTTCATGATGCTCTCTGCGCTTTTAACGGACCTCTGAGACTATCACAGTGCAGGTGCATTTATACGGAGACTTGATTACACACAGGTGGATTGTATTTATCCTCATTAGTCATTTAGGTCAACATTGGATCATTCAGAGATCCTCACTGAACTTCTGGAGAGAGTTTGCTGCACTGAAAGTAAAGGGGCTGAATAATTTTGCACGCCCAATTTTTCAGTTTTTGATTTGTTAAAAAAGTTTGAAATATCCAATAAATGTCGTTCCACTTCATGATTGTGTCCCACTTGTTGTTGATTCTTCACAAAAAAATAAAGTTTTATATCTTTATGTTTGAAGCCTGAAATGTGGCAAAAGGTCGCAAAGTTCAAGGGGGCCGAATACTTTCGCAAGGCACTGTAATTAAGGTCAGGGGCTCAAGGGAGAAAACCACTGACACAGTTATTCAAATCAAATCGTATTTGTCACATCTGCCGGATACAACGGGTGTAAACCTTACAGTGAAATGCTTACTTACAAGTCCTTAACTAACAATGCTTTAAGACATTTTAAGAAACATAAGTGTTAAGTAAAAAATAGATAAGTAAAAAAAAAAATGAAAATAAAAGTAACAAATAATTCAACAGCAGCAGTACCAGTACAGAGTCAATGTGCGGGGGTAATTTAGGTAATTTAGGTAATATGTACATGTAGGTAGAGTTAGTGACTATGCATCGATAATAAACAGAGAGTAGCAGCAGCATAAAGAGGGGTCTGGGTAGCTCTTTGATTAGCTGTTCAAGTGTCTTATGACTTGGGGGTATAAGCTGTTAAGAAGCCTTTTGGACCTAGACTTGGCGCTCCAGTACCACTTGCCGTGTGGTAGCAGAGAGAACAGTCTATGACTAGGGTGGCCGAAGCCAGTCCCATCTTTAAACCCAACAAATTCCCTATTTGGGGGACGTAGCGCTGTTCTGGACTGGTTCCGACTGTCATTTTGGTATACAAAGTGCTTGTGTCTAAAAGCCAACTTTATTCTTGATCTGACAATGTGGTCCGGAGGGTGTGACGCAATTGTGGAGTCCCCAGAGGCTTGCGGGAAGCCAAATTGAGCTTCGTATGGCAATGCCCTGTGCCTCCCAAATTGTATAACAATGCGGTGGGTTCTGCATAGCGCCATATTGACATGATTGGTTGAGGGTAGGTGGGGGCGGTACATCCTATATAAACACAAACTCTGCCGGCAGTTATATGAAATTGTCATGCCTACTCCCGCTCCCTCTCTCCAGCGCACGTCTTCGCAGGTCTACTAACTACCGGCAACAATTATTACACACACCTGCTCCCCATCATTACGCACACCTACTCCCCATTATTACACACACCTGGTTATCATTATTTCCTTGATTACTCCCCCTTTATTTAGCCCTCAATAGACATCAGTCATTATGTAGTATTGTTTTCTCTCACATTCTGTTCGCTTCTCATGTTTTGTTTTTCTGCATTGATTCATTATTAACCTCACCTTCTGCACCTGCTTTCTGACTCTCGGCATTTTACGTTACAGAATAAGTAATAAGTAATTTCAAGACCTATTGCCCCACTTTTGTTGAATAGTAAAACTCCTATGATTTTGTCTAGCTTGCCTACCTAAAATACATAAAAATATCATCCTTTGTAAATGTGTGGGTTAAATTGGGAGATAATTTAAAAAGTTGTGCCACTGAGGAGTCAATTGTAAATGTAGGGCATTACATTGATTAAACAAGGTACTTGGGGAGGCTTTTGCTGGGATAAGAAACATACTGTAGACTCCTCCATCGCTTCCAGTGACGCAACTAGTTTTTCGTACTGCAAATTGGTTGGGTATTTCCCCCCCTAAATTCAAGTATTTACTCTGAGCATTATAATAACTTACGCAAAATGGAAAAGGGGAAAATAGGAAAAGGTCACGGAGCTACAACAACAACCCGTAACAAGACAGCAGAAGATATAATCGTCGATGAACCCGAAATGGCTAATGCTAGCGCAAATAAGATAGCAGCAGCAAAAGAACCCTCATTTCGTGAGGTGATGAAGGAGGAATTGAGCGAGGCGCGAGGCGCTCACAGGCTTATGAGAGGAACTTCGAGAAGATGTAAGAAAATAACTAAATGAGTTCAAGAAGGACATTAACCAGAAACTGGAAGAAAACAAATTAGAACTTCACAGCATATCTACAAGAATGGGGGACTCATTCTTTGGGGAAACGGACACATGGAACTCAGCAGTCAAGGAAATACTTGGAACAGTCACTGAAAAGCGAACACGCACTACAGGCAAACGTGACAGAACTCGAAGGTTTCTCACGTCGAAACAACATTAGACTTTATAACGTAGTAGAGGGCGCAGAAAAAGACTCTATGCCCAACTTCGTGGAGGGTCTATTCAAGGGCATACTTGAAAACGACTCTGACCTGGGAATCGAGAGAGCACACCGAGCTCTGGCCTCAAAACCCCCCAGCGGCGCCCCACCAAGATCCATAGTAGTACGGTTCCTAAAATTCTCAGTCAAAGAGAAAGTCTTACATGCAACCTGGAAAAAGCCTGTTAACTTCCAAGGCCAACAAGTGTTATTTGATCATGACTACGTGGGAGAGATACTGAAAAGAAGGAAAGAATACATCCCCATTAAGAAAGCACCTAAAGAGAAGGGTATTCGCTTCCAAACACCATACCCGGCAAAAATGCGGGTATTTCTGGAAAATGGCTCGTTACATACTAGCATGCAGACGATGCGGCTGAGGACCTGAAGTCAAGGGGCTTCCCAGTGGAGTATACCACCAGGAGAAAGGCGACATCACCAGCCGAAAGACTCGAGAAAGCTCTCCCATGGATCATTGTTGACAAGCAGGGTCATGGAGAAAGAGGGAAACCATCTCGGCTTGAGGACGTTCACAGAGACTCAGGCATTTCCAACGGGAATAATTAATAGTTACCGTGAGCTGTTAAGACTTTGGGTTGTTACGGTTGACATTACAATGGGTAAAATATATCCCCTATTTTCCCCCAATGCTGAACAAGGGTGAGTAGCCAAAAGCATGTGTTCTTTACGAACACACTAAGTAGCGTCATGTTAATAACATATATAATAGCTAAGGATTAATGACACATTGACAACGGGGCGACAGAAGGGCATATCAAGGGGAGGATTCATGATATGCAAGCATGACCGATATAGTTTTCACTTGTAATTAACCGATGTGTATTAGCGTCGAAATTGGCGCCCTTATTATTTTCGGTTCCACCAGGTCTTGTTTGTGACTACGTCACGCATTTTCATATCTGAGCGAGGGGCCCATCCTGCGGACAGGCTCATCCCCTCAAACCCCAGAGGCAAGAGACAGTCCTCTGACATGGGAGTCCAAATACCAAAATATTTTACCACTTTGGTTTACTTTATTATCGTTCTTGATCTTTAGGTTCCATGATAAGCAGGCAGATATGGTGCACAGGGTTTTTTATTTATATCGCTGCATCATGGGGAATTTAAGGTCATAAGTCTCAATGTAAACGGACTGGGGAGTGACATCAAGAGAAGTAAGGTAATAGCAAAGATGAAACGGGAGAGAGTTGACATAATATTCTGGCAGGAAACTCACTTATCCACACCTGAACATGAGAAACTCAAGAAAATGGGATATAGGAACACTTTTTTTTCTTCTTACAAAATGGGTAGAAGGGGAGTTGCAATCCTCATCCCAAATTCAGTTAATTTTGAGTTTATGTCAGAAATAAAAGACAAGGAGGGTAGATTTATACTTGTTAAATGTAAACTGGATAACAAGGAAGTTACATTATTTAATGTATACCCCCAGGGAGTGACATGGTCTTCTACGGGAAGGTGTTTGATTTAATTGCCACAGAAACCACTGGCACTCTTATCTGTGGAGGGGACTTTAACACAATTCTAAACTCAAAATTGGACAGCACAAACCAAAATAGGAAAATGAGCCTAGTTGCCAAAAAGATCAATAGGATACTGCAGGATCTAGGACTGCTCGATGTATGGTGTGACACCCACAAGACCGATAAGGAATATACTTTTTACTCAGCCAACCTGTCACGGGATACTAGGAGTGGTGGGTTGGAATCAGTGTATCGTGATTTATTCTCCTCCAGAAAACGGTCACGCCAACATACAGGGCGCATCGACCAGCCCAAACACAGGACCAAACAGTCTGGAGAATACACACATGAAAACCACTATCCAACAGAGTAACAAAAACAATCCCGCACAAAACAAGGGCGGGACAACCTACTACATATAGGGAAGCTAATTAAACTAAAATACACACAGGTGAAACTAATAATACAAAACCAACAGACAAACGAAAAAGGGATCGGTAGCGGCTAGTAGGAAGGTGACGACGACCACCGAGCACCGCCCGAACAGGCAGGGGAGCCAACTTCAGCGGAAGTCGTGACACCGCCACACTGAATACTCCAGGTTAGACTACTTTTTCATGTACAGTGCAGATAGACACAGGCTTAAGGATTGTAGGATCGGGCAGAGCGACTTATCAGATCATAATGGAGTTTACCTAACTCTACACCTTGATAGCAAACCAATAAAAACTATATGGAGACTTAATACAGGCATGCTGAATGATCCAGCATTCAAGGAATCAATAAAGACAGAATTGAACATCTATCTGGAGAATAATGATAACGGGGAAGTATCTCCTGCTATATTGTGGGATGCAGCTAAGGCGGTTATTAGAGGGAAGATCATAACCACATCATCTCTCAAGAAAAAGATTAAAGCACAGAAACTGCTGAAATTACAGGAAACCCTAAGAAACTTAGAACGATCTCATAGTCAATACAAAGACCCTCTTATATTACGAGAGATTCAAAAGGTAAAACAGGAAATTTACCAGATTTATAGAGAAGAAGTAGAGAAAAAGCTTAGGTTCTTGAAACAATGATATTATGAAGCAGGCTCAAAGGCAACCAAATTACTAGCATGGAGACTCAGGAAACAACAAGCACAGAATACAATTTTCAAAATAAAAGACCCCAAAACAAAAAAGATCACATGCAAATGAGATGAAATACAGAATGCATTTGAATCATTTTACACAAATCTGTACAAGCAACCAGAGAAGGCAGATGCACAGACAATAGAGCACTTTTTGAACTCACTTGATCTCCCCTCAATTGATCTCCCCTCTCCCCCCAAACTTTATTGCATGAATTACGATCACATCAGCAAGAAAATATCTGATGACCTAGACAGGTGGAATTCACTTCCCTTAGATCTTAGTAGTAGAATTGAAACATTCAAAATGAACATCCTGCCAAGGTTACTGTATTTGTTCCAATCACTGCCCATAGAAATCCCACCTAAACAGTTTAGGGAATGGGATAAACGGATATCAAGGTTTATCTGGAACAGTAAGAGACCAAGAACTAGATATACAACATTACAGTTACCAAGAAACTGTGGGGGTGTGGCCTTACCAAACCTAAAATAATATTATGTGTCAGCATAATTGAGACCTCTGGTGTGTTGGTGCAATTCAGAATATGAATCAAATTGGAAAGACATCGAGACTACTTTGACAGAGATATCCATACAGTCAGTTTTGGGAAATAAGGACATGGTAAAAGAAATATACAACAGACAAAATCAGTGGATTAATTTCTCTCTGAAGACATGGTTTAGGGTAGTTAAGCAAAATAATTTAGACAGAGAGATCAAACTGCTGAGTTGGCCCGCATACGACCCCAGCTTCATCCCTGCAACTCAAGACAGCAGGTTTAAACAATGGATGCAGAAAGGCATCACATCATTCAGTACAATTATAAGGAATGGGAACCTAGATAACTTCCAGGACCTAAGTAAAAAACATGGCTTGGATAAACAAGATTTTTACAGATACCTACAAGTTCGACACTATTTCTTAAGGGAGATAAAAGGACTGACCCTCGAGCACCTCCAAAATTAATCCAAGTATTCACTAACGCATACAACATGGGGAGTAACAAAAAAAACTATTTCAAATCTCTACTTGGGTATTCAATCCTCAAAGAAACATTCTACAAACTATATTAAACAGAAATGGGAGGAGGAACTTAACATTGAAATAACTGATGAAACATGGTTGAATATATTAGAGACTCAACAAAGCTCCACCAACTCAAGGTCATGGAGAGAATTCTGTTGGAAGAATGTTATAAGTTTGAGAGAATGCAGTCTATTGAGGGTGGACCACTCTCATATCTTTTGAACTTGCCCCGCAATCGAAACTTACTGGGGAGAAATAAGATCTAACATTGGAAAAATAATGAGATTTGACATGGGTGAAATACCTGATAACTTACACAATAGAGAAAAGTACCTCTTGAAGGCTACTAGGAAATGGCTACAAAAAGACCCCCCCACAGTGACACAATGGATATACATTGTAGAAGAAATACACCACTTGGAGAGTATGACCTTTGGTTTAAGAACTCAACAGGAGAGAGGTCAAGAATACTGGGAAAAATGGGTTTCGTACTTGAAAAATGTCTAATTCAAAGATGTCAATGTAACTAATATGATGATATGATGATGAAGGTATGAAGTGCACTGTAACTGCCAGATCTTTTTTTTGTTATTTTATTTGACTTTATTTGTACTTTCTTTGTGTTCCTACAATAAAAACAAAGTATGTATAAAAAATAAATAAAAAGTAACACACTGTAAGGGCTCAGACACGCCAATTGCTGGCAGAGAGTACTTAGCACCTCTGAATGTAATTTGGGAACCGAGTAATTTACAAAACCCACCGAAATCACAATTGTATGTGTAAAATCTAGTGACGTCTACGGCGGGCAGTCCCTTAAACACAGCCCAAATTATCAGCAGATGAGTGCATTGCCAGAGCAAGCGTAAATAGGCTTTTAATGGGAGTGCCTGTGATTACAGTGAGCTCAGGCACCCACACACTTATGCTGTGCTGGAGAGTGCTTTACTGGATGTTAACACCAGGGCAACAACAAGGCTGAGTGCTACTCCAAGACTAGGGGTCTAACCTCACAAGAATGTAAACACTTCTCACCAATCACAGCAGCTGAATAACATTACAATAATCACTTGATTTATTAGAAAACAATAGGGCATAGATAGCAGTGGAGGCTGGTTGGAGGAGCTATAGGAGGACAGGCTCATTGTAACGGCTGAAATGGAATCAATGGAATGAAGTCAAGAATGTGGTTTCCATGTGTTTGATCTGCTTGATACCATTCCATGAATTCCATTCCAGCCATTACAATGTGCATGTCCTCCTACAACTCCTCCCACCAGCCTCCACTGATTGATAAAAGGGTTGATCTTAAATCACATAGAGCAAGCCTGCTCATCAATCAACCACTGTCTGCCATAATGTTAACATATTTGTCTTTGATTATTTCTTCTCACTGGCTGCTTTCCGTTAAATGGTTTTGTTTGTGTTGATATAATGATGTTATTATGTACAGTATGTGAACGGAGCAGAGCTGGAGCATAGTGAGGAGTGGAGCGTGCCCAATTTGACTGGAGCGTGGAGAGTTTCCCAAAGGCTGGCGCATCGGCTTCTCATCCACTCCAATTTAGCTCCAGTAGTCCTCCAGTAGCGCTCACTTTACAAGCTCAGGGCATGCCCAGTCGATTAAGAGATTAATGATCGAGCTAGGATGGACATAGTCAATAAAACTACTTGTTCAGGAATTTTGAAATGTACAGCGACAGAACATGGGCTGTTCTTACAGTATTCTCCCTCTACACCAAGTCAGAACCATAGGATAAATAAAGGGGGCATATAATCAGACAATGAAAGCTCTTTCAATATCCGAAGATAACGTTTCTCTAAAACAAGCTATAGGCTATATGTGGACCACCAAGTCAGAAAAGTAGGTGAAATTATGAGGGGAAAGGTAACAAATTATTTGGGCGAGGCACAAGGACTACTAACAGTTTACTTCACAACATGTACTTAGCATTACTTTCTTAGCAGCGGTGTACATGCAGTTGAAGTCGGAAGTTTACATACATTTAGGTTGGAGTCATTAAAACTCGTTTTTTAACCACTCCACAAATTTCAAATAGTTAACAAACTATAATTTTGGCAAGTCGGTTAGGACATCTACTTTGTGCAAGACACAAGTCATTTTTCCAAAAATTGTTTACAGACAGAATATTTCACTTATAATTCACTGTATCACAATTCCAGTGGATCAGAAGTTTACATACACTAAGTTGACTGTGCCTTTAAACAGCTTGGAAAATTCCAGAAAATAATGTCATGGCTTTAGAAGCTTCTGATAGGCTAATTTACATAATTTGAGTCAATTGGAGGTGTACTGTACCTGAGGATGTATTTCAAGGCCTACCTTCAAACTCAGTGCCTCTTTGTTTGGGAAAATAAATAATGGGAAAATCATGGGAAAATAAAAAGAAATCCGCCAAGATCTCAGAAATAAAATTGTAGACCTCCAAAACTCTGGTTCAACCTTGGGAGCAATTTCCAAATGCCTGAAGGTACCATGTTCATCAATACAAACAATAGTATGCAAGTATAAACACCATAGGACTGCGCAGCCATCATACCGCTCAGGAAGGCGAAGCGCTCTGTCTCCTAGAGATGAATGTACTTTGGTGCGAAAACTGCAAATCAATCCCAGAACAACAGCAAAGGACTTTGTGAAGATGCTGGAGGAAACAGGTACAAAATTATGTATCTCCACAGTAAAATGAGTCCTATATCGACATAACCTGAAAGGCCACTCAGCAAGGAAGAAGTCACTGCTCCAAAACCGCCATAAAAAAGCAAGACTACGGTTTGCAACTGCACATGGGGACAAATATCGTACTTTTTGGAGAAATGCCCTCTGGTCTGATGAAACGAAAATAGAACTGTTTAGCAATAATGACCATCGTTATGTTTGGAGGAAAAGGGGGAGGCTTGCAAGCCGAAGAACACCATCCTAACCATGAAGCACGCAGGTGGCAGCATCATGTTGTGGGGGTGCTTTTCTGCAGGAGGGACTGGTGCACTTCACAAAATAGATGGCATCATGAGTTAGAATATTATTTGGATATTTTGAAGCAACATCTCAAGACATCAGTCGGGAAGTTAAAGCTTGGTCGCAAATGGGTCTTCCAAATGGACAATGACCTCAAGCATACTTCCAAAGTTGTGGCAAAATGGCTTAAGGACAACAAAGCCAAGGTATTGGAGTGGCCATCACAAAGCCCTGACCTCAATCCCATAGAACAAATGTGGGTAGAACTGAGAAAGCGTGTGCGAGCAAGGAGGCCTACAAACCTGACTCAGTTACACCAGCTCTGTCAGAAGGAATGGGCCAAAATTCACCCAACTTATTGTGGGAAGTGTATGGAAGGCTAGCCGAAACGTTTGACCCAAGTTAAACAATTTAAAGGCAATGCTACTAAATACTAATTGAGTGTATAATGAAAGAAATAAAAGCTGAAATAAATCATTATCTCTACTATTATTCTGACATTTCACATTCTTAAAATAAAGTGGTGATCCTAACTGATCTAAGTTAGGGAATTTTTACTCTGATTCAATGTCAGGAAAAACTGAGTTTAAATGTTTTTGGCTAAGGTGTATGTAAACTTCCAACTTCAACTGTATCTCCCTGGCATATTACATAATTTATGCAGCAGCATTCAATACATTTTTGGACTCACCTTGTTGTGCTGTGCTGACTTGAACAGGAAGATTGCGTGGCGATCCTTTGTGGGCAAATTTTGTCATTAAACTTTGTCATCAAATTCTGTCATTCTCTAGATTTTTGGTGCTTTCAAGACAACTGGGAACGCTGAAAAACAACAAGGTCGAATCACGTCGGTGATCTTCAGGTCGGAGCTCTAGAAAGAGGCCTGAGTACCCGACTTGGAATTCCGAGTTGGATGACTATATTTTCCTAGTCGAAGCTTGTTTTTTTCAGAGTTTCCAGTTGTCTTGAACTCACTGAAGTCTGAGATTTCCCAGTTCCAAGTTTCCCGTTGTTTTGAACGCGGCAGAAGTCATGCTGGATTGACAGCATGGCCAATGAATTCAAACTTTTATGGCCCATGGTGTTGAATGTTTATCCTTATACCCTTGGAAAAGAGACCCTTAAACCCAGACTTAGACCACACACCCACTCCACTGAATAGCAGTTAGGCACTCATTGTTGAATTTGCGATTTCCAACTTGTTGTGTAATGTTTATATCCAATGGCCGATGAGCACCGATACGTTTTATCTATAATTTATTTTCGTATGACAAGGATTTGAAAAGGATTTGCCAGTAGATTGAAAAGGATTTGCCAGTAGATTGTTGACTTGATTCATGATGATGACTGCTAACTTGCTAGCTAAGATTTTGAAAGTATGATGTTGACATGATCAATCCAATCAAAGCTACGATAGATCTGTGGCCAATGACTTTGAGCCTTGGATGGGCACTTCTAATGTAACTATCACGTTTCAGGTAAGACCAAGATGCAGACAACGTCGAAGTAACAACAGTTTATAAATCGAATAGGGGCAGGCAAAAGGTGGGTCAAGGGGCAGGCACTTCCAGCACTTCTCTGCTTTTACAAACAGCTGGTTCTCCAGGAGGCGTTGGAGAAACTGTCGGACGTGGAGCACATGTTCTTGGGTGAAAAGCGGGAGAAGACGAGGATGTAACTATTGTATGTAACTATTCCCCAGGTTCAACTTGTCCTTCTTCTCCACAAAGAAGAACCCTGCGCCGGCAGGAGAGGAAGAAGGACCCATTGTAGGTCCCCAATGTAGGTCTCCATCGCCTTGGTCTCTGCTAGGGAGAAGGTCAATCCCGCAGTCATATGGTTGGTGCGGCGGAAGCAAAGTGGCCCGGGCCTTGTTGAACAGGAGGTCCTGGCACTCCGTGGGAATGGTGGAGAAGTACGGGGCAATTTCCGAGCCCCCCAGAAGACATCCCGGGGCAGGTTGTGCTGATTTCAGGCAATGGATGTGGCAGAATGGGCTCCAGCCCATGATGGCACCAGTATACCAGTTAATGAGGGGATTGTGTTGCTGGAGCCAAGAGAAAACTAATACCACAGGATTTGTAGGTCAGGGAGGTGACCAAGAACCCGATGGTCACTCTAACAGAGTTTTATAGTTCCTCTGTGGAGAAGGGAGAACCTTCCAGAAGGACAACCATCTCTACAGCACTCAATCAGCATCAATCAGGCTTTTATGGTAGAGTGGCCAGACAGAAGCCACTCCGCAGTAAAAGATACATGACAGCCCGCTTGGAGTTTGTCAAAAGGCACCCAAAGACTCTCAGACCATGAGACACAAGATTCTCTGGTCTGATGAAACCAAAATTGAACTCTTTGGCTTGAATGCTGGAGGAAACCTTGCACCATCCCTATGGTGAAGCATGGTAGTGGAAGCATCATGCTGTGGGGATGTTTTTCAGTGGCAGGGACTGGAAGACTAGTCTGGATCGAGGGAAAGATGAACGGAGCAAAGTACAGATATCCTTGATGAAAACCTGCTCCAGAGCACTCAGGACCTCAGACTGGGGTGAAGGTTCACTTTCCAACAGGACAACGACCCTAAGCACACAGCCAGGACAATGCAGCAGTGGCTTTGGGACAAGCCTCTGAATGTCCTTGAGTGGCCCAGCCAGAGCACGGACTCGAACCCAATCTAACATCTCTGGAGAGACCTGAAAATACCTGTGCAGAGACACTCCCCATCCAACCTGAACAAGCTTGAGAGGATCTGCAGAGAAGAATGGGAGAAACTCCCCAAATACAGGTGTGCCAAGCTTTTAGCGTCATACACAAGACGACTCGATGCTGTAATCACTGCCTAAGGTGCTTCAACAAAGTACTGAGTAAAGGGTCTGAATACATATGTAAATGAGATATTTCCGTTTACATTTTTTTAAATAAATGTGCAAAAAAAAATTTTAACCTGTTTTTGCATTGTCATTATGGGGTATTGTTAGCTGATGGATAAAATATTTATTTTTCTCCTCAATTATAGAATAAGTCTGTAATGTATCAAAATTATGTAAAAAGTCAAGGGTCTGAAAACTTGTACTTGAATGCACTGTATATGCAAATTCTAGACTATAATGATTTAATACAACAAAATGTTGTTTAAATTCTAAGTGCTTAAAATCCCTGCCAGCCTAGTGTGGCGCCATCGCAAATGCTTCTTAATTGATTTATTTACAGGCTATGGCCTTGAAATAATTGAAATAATATAGCCTAAATAATAATTTTTTGTTGATTCTTAGGCTACCTGTCTTGCTCCCGACCTATTCAGAGTGCTTATATGCTGTTTAATACAAAACGTAGCCTATTTCAAATTCTGATTAAAATAAACAACAGGAAAAATTTCCAGCAGCTTACCACCCTGCATCCCACTGCTGGCTGGCTTCTGAAGCTAAGCAGGGTTAGTTCTGGTCAGTCCCTGGGTGGGAGACCAGATGCTACTGGAAGTGATGTTGGAGGGCCAGTAGGCCCTTTCCTCTCGTCAACAAAAAATATATAATATAATATCCCAATGCCCTGGGGATGTGATTGGGGACATTACCCTGTGTAGGGTGCTGTCTTTCAGATGGGATGTTAAAAGGGTTTCCTGTATCTCTGTGGTCATTAAAGATCCCATGGCACTTATTGTAAGAGTAGGGGTGTTAACCCTGGTGTCCTGGCTAAATTCCTCATCTCACCTTATCATCCCCAGCTTACAATTGGCTCATTTGTCTCCTCTCCCCTGTAACTATTCCCCAGGTTGTTGCTGTGAATGAGAATCTGTTCTCAGTCAACTTACCTGGTTAAATAAAAATATATTTTTCTTTCAAATCATATGGTTTGAATGAAAAGCCAAATGGTACCCTTACAAAAACGATTGCAGTTTTGAAACTGCAGTAAAATTGCAGTAACTGTAGTCGACTGTGGTATTTTGGATGCAGTAATTGCAGAATAATTGCAGGGTACATTGCAAAATTACTGCAGTAAAAAAACGGCTATTTTGGACGCAATATTTGCTGCATTCTGCCGTTATACTTGTCGTGGAAATTTCCTGTATTTACCAAATCATGAGAGCAAACCACACACAAGTCAGAGTTAGTTATCACAAAGTCCATCTTTAATTATATGAGCTCCATCACAACCCTGTGACTCTCAGATCAATTCAGTGTCTATAAATGAATTCTCTGAGAGTCCCTTACACATTGCAACTGAGATCCTTTATAGCAAAGACACACATAGCCAGACAGCATTGGCATAATTTATCGTTCAGCTATGTTCTTTTCTCAAACTCAGAACCTAAACAAATCCTCCATATCAACAGGCATATATCAAATCCATCCTATCTTGACAAGATCACAGAGACACATTGACTGGCACACAGACATTGTGGAGCCAAGAGATACACGCTTGACCTCTCCCCTCTCTGCGGTCCAAATAACTTAGTCTTGACAGAGAACAGATACTGCAACCCCGCCACAGTATTATACAAAAATAAACATTCTGATGAGAAGTAACTTACAAACATATGATGAATATAAAACATCTTACCTATGTTACCAACTAATTCTGATTATTCCCCAACATACTGCACTCTGACTGCAATCTTTTTTTCGTAAGGGTAGGTCCAGGTAGTCACAAAAATAGATGGGAGTTCTTCAGGATCGGACCCTTTTTTCCCATTTTCGCTAATAATGACATACCCAAATCTAACTGCCTGTAACTCAGGCCCTGAAGCAAGGATATGCATATTATTGGTACCATTTGAAAGGAAACACTGACGTTTGTGGAAATGTGAAAGGAATGTAGGAGTAAATGGTAAAAGATAATACAAAGAAAGAAAAAAACGTTATTTTGTACCCACAAAACACCAGTCTCAACGTCAACAGTGAAGAGGCGACTTCGGGATGCTGACCTTCTAGGCCTGTTTCTTAAACTAGACACTCTAACATACTTGTCCTGTTGCTCAGTTGTGCACCGGGGCCTCCCACTCCTCTTTCTATTCTGGTTAGAGACAGTTTGCGCTGTTCTGTGAAGGGAGTAGAACATAGCGTTGTATGGGATCTTCAGCCACTTGGCAATTTCTCGCATGGAGTAGCCTTAATTTCTAAGAACAAGAATAGACTGACGAGTTTCAGAAGAAAATTATTTGTTTCTGGACATTTTAAGTCTGTAATTGAACCTACAAATGCTCCAGATACTCAACTAGTCTAAAGAAGGCCAATTTTATTTCTTATTTAATCAGAACAACCATTTTCATATCTGCTAACATAATTGCAAAAGGGTTTTCTAATGATCAATTGGTCTTTTAAAATGATAAACTTGGATTAGCTAACACAACGTGCCATTGGAACACAGGAGTGATGGTTGCGGATAATGGGCCTCTGTACGCCTATATAGATATTCCATAAAAAATCTGCAATAGTCGTTTCAAACATTAACAATGTCTACTCTGTATTTCTAAAAAACAATGACATTTCTTAGTGACCCCAAACTTTTGAACAGTAGTATACATATCCCAACCAGAAGCATGCATGATGCATGAGAGCACCAGTTGTTCTGGACAACTGTGTGATCACGCTCTCCGTAGCCGATGTGAGCAAGACCTTTAAACATGTCAATATTCACAAAGCCGCGTCTGCCACGCTGATCCTCAACAGTGGGGCCCCTCAGGGGTGTGTACTTAGTCCCCTCCTGTACTCCCTGTTCACCCATGACTGCGTGGCCAAACAAGACTCCAACACCATCATTAAGTTTTCTGATGACACAACAGTGGTAGGCCTGATCACCGACAATGATGAGACAGCCTATAGGGAGGAGGTCAGAGAACTGGCAGTGTGGTGCCAGGACAACAACCTCTCCCTCAATGTGATCAAGACAAAGGAGCTGTTTGTGGACTATAGGAAAAGGACGGCCAAACAGGCCCCCATTAACATTGACGGGGCTGAAGTGGACCAGGTCGAAAGTTTCAGGTTCCTTGGTGTCCGGCTACCTCCGCAAAGAAGCACTTGTGTCTGTATTGATGTGAGAAATAGGCATATCTACACAGAAATCAAATCAAATCAAAATGTATTTGTCACGTGCGCCGAATACAACAACCTTACAGTGAAATGCTTACTTACAGGCTCTAACCAATAGTGCAAAAAGGTATTAGGTGAACAATAGGTAGGTAAAGAAATAAAACAACAGTAAAAAGACAGGCTATATACAGTAGCGAGGCTATAAAAGTGGCGAGGCTACATACAGACACCGGTTAGTCAGGCTGTTTGGAGGTAGTATGTACATGTAGATATGGTTAAAGTGACTATGCCAACCTTACTTTGCTACTTGACAACTTTACGGTTTTTACTTTTTAATTACCGTTTATATTTGTAGTTTTTCCCTCACTCAACTTTTTCCTTCCGGACGCTTTATCTGGACATTCGTCAGGACCTCCAACAGCCAAAGCTAAGTAGTAACATTAACGTGATGCCTTCTAATTGCAGTCGCTGTACTCATAATATACAGGAGAACGATCGCCTTATAGCGAGGATATCTGTGCTGCAAGCCCAGCTTCAGACGCAATCGTTAGGCAAGGGTAATTTTAGTGTAGGAAAGGATGAAACAGCATCTGTGCCACCAGTAAGTACAGATAGTAATGTTAGTATAAATCCCCTCGTACTGTCCCCGCAGCCGGACAAATTTGAATGGCTTCTGGAGGGAAATGCTGTAGGAATGCTCAACCGGTGTCTCTCATTCAGCCGACAGAAACTTTCAACCGGTTTTCCACATTAAGCAGGGACAGAAACTTTCAACCGGTTTTCCACATTAAGCAGCGAGTCGGAGTCTGAGGCCGAGCCTTCTCTGGTCTCTACTCCTCCCGTTACGGGGTCTGAGACACCGAAGCCTCCCACCAATAGCTCTGGCAAAAACCCTAGTTATTGGAGACTACATTACCCTCCGTATTAGACTTAAAACGAATCATCCAGCGATCATTCATTGTTTACCATGGGGCAGGGCTACCGACGTTAAGGCTAATCTGAAGATGGTGCTGGCTAAAGCTAAAACTGGCGAGTATAGAGATATTGTTATCCACGTCGGCACCAACGATGTTAGGATGAAACAGTCAGAGGGCACCAAGCTCAACATTGCTTCAGCGTGTAAATCAGCTAGAAAGATGTGTCGGCATTGAGTAATTGTCTCTGGCCCCCTCCCAGTTCGGGGGAGTGATGAGCTCTACAGCAGTCTAACAACGCAATCGCTGGTTGAAAACTGTTTTTTGCCCCTCCCAAAAGATAGAATTTGTAGATAATTGGCCCCCTTTCTGGGACTCACGCACAAACAGGACCAAACCTGGCCTGCTGAGGAGTGACCGACTCCATCCTAGCTGGAGGGGTACTCTCATCTTATCTACCAACATAGACAGGGCTCCAACTCCTCTAGCTCCACAATGAAATAGGGTGCAGGCCAGGCCAGGCCAGTTTAGTGGAGTCTGCCACTAGCACAGTCAGTGTAGTCAGCTCAGCTATCCCCATTGAGACCGTGTCTGTGACTCGACCTAGGTTGGGCAAAACTAAACATGGCGGTGTTCGCCTTAGCAACCTCACTAGAATAAAGACCTCCTCCATTCCTGCCATTATTGAAAGAGATCGTGGTACCTTACATCTCAAAATAGGGCTACTTAATGTTAGATCCCTCACTTCAAAGGCAGTTATAGCCAATTAACTAATCACTGATCATAATCTTGATGTGATTGGCCTGACTGAAACATGGCTTAAGCCTGATGAATTTACTGTGTTAAATGAGGACTCGCCTCCTGGTTACACTAGTGACCATATCCCCCGTGCATCCCGCAAAGGTGGAGGTGTTGCTAACATTTACGATAGCAACATCAATTTACAACAAAAAAAATGACGTTTTCGTCTTTTGAGCTTCTAGTCATGAAATCTATGCAGCCTACTCAATCACTTTTTATAGCTACTGTTTACAGGCCTCCTGAGCCATATACAGCGTTCCTCACTGAGTTCCCTGAATTCCTATCAGACCTTGTAGTCATAGCAGATAATATTCTAATTTGTGATTTTAATATTCACATGGAAAAGTCCACAGACCCACTCCAAAAGGCTTTCAGAGCCATCATCGACTCAGTGGGTTTTGTCCAACAAGTCTCTGGACCTACTCACTGTCACAGTCATACTCTGGACCTAGTTTTGTCCCATGGAATAAATGTTGTGGATCTTAATGTTTTTCCTCATAATCCTGGACTATCGGACCACCATTTTATTAAGTTTGCAATCGCAACAAATAATCTGCTCAGACCCCAACCAAGGAGCATCAAAAGGTGTGCTATAAATTCTCAGACAACCCAAAGATTCCTTGTTACCCTTCCAGACTCCCTCTGCCTACCCAAGGACGTCAGAGGACAAAAATCAGTTAACCACCTAACTGAGGAACTCAATTTAACCTTGCGCAATACCCTAGATGCAGTTGCACCCCTAAAAAACTAAAAACATTTCTCATAAGAAACTAGCTCCCTGGTATACAGAAAATACCCGAGCTCTGAAGCAAGCTTCCAGAAAATTGGAACGGAAATGGCACCACACCAAACTGGAAGTCTTCCGACTAGCTTGGAAAGACAGTACCGTGCAGTATCGAAGAGCCCTCACTGCTGCTCGATCATCCTATTTTTCCAACTTAAATGAGGAAAATAAGAACAATCAGAAATTTATTTTTGATACTGTTGCAAAGCTAACTAAACTGCAGCATTCCCCAAGAGAGGATGCCTTTCACTTCAGCAGTAATAAATTAATGAACTTCTTTGAGGAAAAGATCATGATCATTAGAAAGCAAATTACGGACTCCTCTTTAAATCTGCGTATTCCTCCAAAACTCAGTTGTCCTGAATCTGCACAACTCTGCCAGGACCTAGGATCAAGAGAGACACTCAAGTCTTTTAGTACTATATCTCTTGACACAATGATGAAAATAATCATGGCCTCTAAACCTTCAAGCTGCATACTGGACCCTATTCCAACTAAACTACTGAAAGAGCTGCTTCCTGTGCTTGGCCCTCCTATGCTGAACATAATAAACGGCTCTCTATCCACCGGATGTGTACCAAACTCACTAAAAGTGGCAGTAATAAAGCCTCTCTTGAAAAAGCCAAACCTTGACCCAGAAAATATAAAAAACTATCGGCCTATATCGAATCTTCCATTCCTCTCAAAATATTTTGAAAAAGCTCTCTAATTCTCTCTTTCTCTCTTTCTTCCTTTCTTTCTTTCTTTCTTTCTTTCTTTCTTTCTTTCTTTCTGTCTCTCTCTCGGAGGACCTGAGCCCTAGGACCATGCCTCAGGACTAACTGGCATGATGACTCCCTGCTGTCCCCAGTCCACCTGGCCGTGCTGCTGCTCCAGTTTCAACTGTTCTGCCTGCGGCTATGGAACCCTGACCTGTTCACCTGAAGTGCTACCTGTCCCAGACCTGCTGTTTTCAACTCTCTAGAGACAGCAGGAGCGGTAGAGATACTCTTAATGATCGACTATGAAAAGCCAACTGACATTTACTCCTGAGGTGCTGACTTGTTGCACCCTCAACAACTACTGTGATTATTATTATTTGACCCTGCTGGTCATTTATGAACATTTGAACATCTTGGCCATGTTCTGTTATAATATCCACCCGGTACAGACAGAAGAGGACTGGCCACCCCTCATTGCCTGGTTCCTCTCTAGGTTTCTTCCTAGGTTTTGGCCTTTCTAGGGGAGTTTTTCCTAGCCACCGTGCTTCTACACCTGCTTTGCTTGCTATTTGGGGTTTTACGCTGGGTTTCTGTACAGCATTTTGAGATATCAGCTGATGTAAGAAGGGCTATATAAATACATTTGATTTGATTTGACTATGCATATATGATGAACAGAGAGTAGCAGTAGCGTAAAAGAGGAGTTGGCGGGTGGTGGGTGGGACACAATGCAGATAGCCCAGTAAGCCAATGTGCGGGATCACTGGTTGGTTGGCCCAATTGAGGTAGTAAGTACATGAATGTATAGTTAAAGTGACTATGCATATATGATAAACAGAGAGTAGCAGCAGCGTAAAAAGAGAGGTTGGGGAGGCATACAATGCAAATAGTCCAGGTAGCCATTTGATTACCTGTTCTGAGTCTTATGGCTTGGGGGAAAAAACTGTTGAGAAGCCCTTTTGTCCTAGACTTGGCACTCCGGTACCTCTTGCCATGCGGTAGTAGAGAGAACAGTCTATGACTGGGGTGGGTGGGGTCTTTGACACTTTTTAGGTCCTTCCTCTGACACCGCCTGGTGTAGAGGTCCTGGATGGCAGGCAGCTTGGCCCCAGTGATGTACTGGGCCGTAAGCACTACCCTCTGTAGTGCCTTGCGGTCAGAGGCCGAGCAATTGTCTTACCAGGCAGTGATGCTCTCGATGTTGCAGCTGTAGAACCTTTTGAGGATCTCAGGACCCATGGACCCTCTAAAATGTTTAGTTTCCTGAGGGGGAATAGGCTGGGCCATGCCCTCTTCATGACCGTCTTGGTGTGTTTGGACCATTCTATTTTGTTGTTGATTTGGACACCAAGGAACTTGAAGCTCTCAACCTGCTCCACTACAGCCCCGTCGATGAGAATGGGGGCGTGCTCTGACCTCCTTTTCCTGTAGTCCACAATCATCTCCTTAGTCTTGGTTACGTTGAGGGATAGGTTGTTATTCTGGCACCACTCGGCCAGTTCTCTGACCTCCTCCCTATAGGCTGTCTCGTCGTTGTAGGTAATCAGGCCTACCACTGTTGTGTCGTCTACCAACTTAATGATGGTGTTGGAGTCGTGCCTGGCCATGCAGTCGTGGGTGAACAGGGAGTACAGGAGGGGACTGAGCACGCACCCCTGGGGAGCTCCAGTGTTGTGGATCAGCGTGGCAGATGTGTTGCTATACCTACCCTCACCACCTGGGGGCGGCCCGTCAGGAAGTCCAGGATCCAGTTGCAGAGGGAGGTGTTTAGTCCCAGGATCCGTAGCTTAGTGATGAGCTTTGAGGGTACTATGGTGTTGAACGCTTAGCTGTAGTCAATGAATAGCATTCTCACATAAGTGTTCCTTTTGTCCAGGTGGGAAAGGGCAGTGTGGAGTGCAATAGAGATTGCATCATCTGTGGATCTGTTTGGGCGGTATGCAAATTGGAGTGGGTCTAGGGTTTCTGGGATAATGGTGTTGATGTGAGCCATTACCAACCTTTCAAAGCACTTCATGGCTATGGATGTGAGTGCTACGGGTCTGTAATCATTTAGGCAGGTTGCCTTTATGTCCTTGGGCACAGGGACTATGGTGGTCTGCTTGAAACGTGTTGGTATTACAGACTCAATCAGGAACATGTTGAAAATGTCAGTGGAGACACCTACCAGTTGGTCAGCACATGTTTGCTGGCTGCAATATAAACTAGCCTAATAACTTTTGTATTATGGTGATATAAGTATTTGTTCTTAACTGACTTGCCTAGTTAAATAAAGGTAAAAAAACAAAAAAATATGCCTAGTTTAGATAAATTGCCAAATGAAATTGATTAGATTACTCTGGCAATCAAAGTATTTTTTGCAAAATCATGTACATGTACATATTTGTAAAGGCGTTCATGGTGAGATCTTTAATAATAAATTGAACAGACACTTAAACTAACACATGCCGCTTAAAACCTCTTTGGGAAAGTCGTATCGCTAGCGCCCGGTCTCGACAACATCCGTTGAAATTTCAGAGCGCAAAAAAAATCTAAAATTAAAAATGTATAATATTAAACATTCATGAAAATACAAGTGTTATACATCGATTAAAAGCTTAACTTCTTTTTAATCCAGGCGCTTTGTCAGATTTCAAAAAGGCTTACGGTGAAAGCATACCATGCGATTATCTGAGGACAGCACCCCGCAAACAAAAGCATTTAAAACATTTTCCAACCAAGCAGATGCATCACGAAAATCAGAAATAGTGATAAAATAAATCACTTACAGTGCCTTGCGAAAGTATTCGGCCCCCTTGAACTTTGCGACCTTTTGCCACATTTCAGGCTTCAAACATAAAGATATAAAACTGTATTTTTTTGTGAAGAATCAACAACAAGTGGGACACAATCATGAAGTGGAACGACATTTATTGGATATTTCAAACTTTTTTAACAAATCAAAGACTGAAAAATTGGGCGTGCAAAATTATTCAGCCCCCTTAAGTTAATACTTTGTAGCGCCACCTTTTGCTGCGATTACAGCTGTAAGTCGCTTGGGGTATGTCTCTATCAGTTTTGCACATCGAGAGACTGACATTTTTTCCCATTCCTGCTTGCAAAACAGCTCGAGCTCAGTGAGGTTGGATGGAGAGCATTTGTGAACAGCAGTTTTCAGTTCTTTCCACAGATTCTCGATTGGATTCAGGTCTGGACTTTCTATCACCTGGATATGTTTATTTTTGAACCATTCCATTGTAGATTTTGCTTCATGTTTTGGATCATTGTCTTGTTGGAAGACAAATCTCCGTCCCAGTCTCAGGTCTTTTGCAGACTCCATCAGGTTTTCTTCCAGAATGGTCCTGTATCTGGCTCCATCCATCTTCCCATCAATTTTAACCATCTTCCCTGTCCCTGCTGAAGAAAAGCAGGCCCAAACCATGATGCTGCCACCACCATGTTTGACAGTGGGGATGGTGTGTTCAGCTGTGTTGCTTTTACGCCAAACATAACGTTTTGCATTGTTGCCAAAAGTTCAATTTTGGTTTCATCTGACCAGAGCACCTTCTTCCACATGTTTGGTGTGTCTCCCAGGTGGCTTGTGGCAAACTTTAAACAACACTTTTTATGGATATCTTTAAGAAATTGCTTTCTTCTTGCCACTCTTCCATAAAGGCCAGATTTGTGCAATATACGACTGATTGTTGTCCTATGGACAGAGTCTCCCACCTCAGCTGTAGATCTCTGCAGTTCATCCAGAGTGATCATGGGCCTCTTGGCTGCATCTCTGATCAGTCTTCTCCTTGTATGAGCTGAAAGTTTAGAGGGACGGCCAGGTCTTGGTAGATTTGCAGTGGTCTGATACTCCTTCCATTTCAATATTATCGCTTGCACAGTGCTCCTTGGGATGTTTAAAGCTTGGGAAATATTTTTGTATCCAAACCCAGCTTTAAACTTCTTCATTACCGGAGATAAATAACCAAGTGCGCGCCCTTACTGGAACGCGCTACAAACACTACAGCCAAAATGGAGCCAATTACAAAAACTACAAATTCTAGCTCATTTTTCAAAAAACAAGCCTGAAACTCATTCCGAGGACTGTTCACATCTAGTGGAAGCCCTATGAACTGCAATCTGGGGAGGTATTACTTTTATATTCCCATTGACAGCCATAGTAATCAGGGGTGATGGATTGTCCTCGGGTTCTCGCCTGCTAAATCAGTTCTGTTATACTCACAGACATTATTTTAACCGCTTTGGAAACTTTAGAGTGTTTTCTATCCAATACTACCAATTATATACATATCCTAGCTTCTTACTCAGGCAGGCACTTTGGGCACCTCATTCATCCAAACTTCCGAATACTGCCCCCTATCCCAAAGAAGTTAACCTTTCTAGCGCAGACGTTCCACTAGCAGAACCACTGGACAATATTCCGCTGAAAAGGCAGTGCGCGAAATTCAAAAATATTTTTTTGAAATATGTAACTTTCACACATTAACAAGTCCAATACAGCAAATGAAAGATAAACATCTTGTTAATCTACCCATCGTGTCCGATTATGCTTTACAGCGAAAGCACAACATATGATTATGTTAGGTCATAGCTAAGTCAAAAAACACAGCCATTTTCCCAGCCAAATATAGGAGTCACAAATAGAAGAAATATAGATAAAATTAATCACTAACCTTTGATGATCTTCATCAGATGACACTCATAGGACATCATGTTACACAAGACATGTATGTTTGTTCGATAATGTGCATATTTATATCCAAGAATCTCAGTTTACATTGGCGCGTTACGTGCAGTAATGTTTTGATTCCATAACATCCGGTGATTTTGCAGAAATACTCATAATAAACATTGATAAAAGATACAACTGTTATTCACAGAATTAAAGACAGACTTCTCCTTAATGCAACTGCTGTGTCAGATTTCAAAAAAACTTTACAGAAAAAGCATAATCTGAGAACGGCGCTCAGAGCCCAATCCAGCCAGAGAAAATTCCGCCATTTTGGAGTCACTAACACTATAAATATTAACTTACCTTTGATGATCTTCATCAGAAGGCACTCCCAGGAATCCCAGTTCCACAATAAATGACTGATTTGTTCCATAAAGTCCATCATTTATGTTCAAATAGCCACTTGTTGTTAGCATGTTCAGCCCAGTAATCCATCTTCATGAGGCGTGAGCACTTCGTCCAGACAAAAACTTGAAAGTTCCGTTACAGGTCGTAGAAACAAGTCAAACGATGTATGGAATCAATCTTTAGGATGTTTTTAACATAAAACATCAATAAGCTTCCAACCGGAGAATTCCTATGTCTGAAGAAAAGCACTGGAACAAGAGCTAACTCTGTCGGGAGAGCACGTCTTGAGCCTGAGAAACTCTGCCAGACCACTGACTCAAACAGGTCTCATGAGCCCCTCCTTTATAGTAGAATCTTCAAACCAGTTTCTAAAGACGGTTGCCATCTAGTGGAAGCCGTAGGAAGTGCAACTTGACTCCATAGACACTGTGTATTCGGTAGGCCAAGCTTTGAAAAACTACAAACCTCAGATATCCCACTTCCTGGTTGGATTTTTCTCAGGTTTTCGTCTGCCATATGAGTTATGTTATACTCACATACATCATTCATGTGTTTTCTATCCAATACTAATAATAATATGCATATATTAGCATCTGTGACAGAGTAGTAGGCAGTTCACTCTGGGAATGCTATTCATCCAAAAGTGAAAATGCTGCCCCCTATCCCAAAAAGGTTAACACATGTAGACGTTAAGGCTTTCATGGTTAGATCGAACACTGTGAACACTACGTCAATGTGGCAGTGTGATGCTGTTCCCCTAGATTATGCACCAAGTTGCACACAAGGACGAATTCAAATAGGCCAGGTCAAGAGAGGATGTTAATAATTTGATAATAATAATAATAATTCAGTGTATTTTTTAAATTTAATTACAGCTGCATAGCTAATGTTTTTCTTTGGTGTACAAACACTTTTTCATATCAATATTGTACATACATGATGATGATTGTAAAACTTTTTTTAGATTTTAGTTTGGCCCATCGCGGGTTATCTCTATTTCCGTACCCCCGTATTGTTCTCTTTTGCCTGACCTTCGACTAGCAAGGTATGTTGTCCTTGGCTCCGAAATTGTTTAATATAAAACCGTCATAATGTTACACAATGTACTGTTATGCTACCATAAGTTTGTTACAATGTGGATAATATAAAGATTTATGTTAACAAGTTTCACAAAGCTCGCTAACTAGGGTATATATTGTAACTTGTGAGTACTTGGGACAGTGTTTGAGTGAGTGTCTCATGTGCTTGCGCAGGTGTTTGAGAGCTAGGACTGCGCCAAGGGTTAACATAATGTGTGTTGTCTCTTCGTGTGCAGGTATGTCTTTTATTTTAGCAGAATTATGTTCTGTATCATTTTACTTGTATGGTGTGCTGTTGTGCATTGAATGTGTGCACGCAGCACCTGTTATTTCCTTTTGGCGCTCTTTTGCCTGACTTTCGGCTAGCAAGGTGCCTGAGAGCTAGGACTGCGCCAAGGGTTAACATAATGTGTGTTGTCTCTTTGTGTGAGGGCAAATAAAATATAATTCCACTAGCAGACCTTCAGTTGTGGCAGCATCCTAATTAAAAGTACACAATGCAGAACGAACCACGCTAAATCTACATGACGTGTACGTGTCACGTGACATGAACATGTCGGCAATTTGAAGACTTAGAAAAAAATAAGGAAGACCTTAGGAGACTTCGTGAAGGGTATCTGTAGCTTCGGGAGGCTTAATTCTGGCACTTATCACCCCCCATACAAACGAATCGGGAGGACGTGGTACGTCCTTTACATATGTAATTTACTCACTGATCCATATGTTTGTATTATGATACAAACACTGCTAGCACAGATAGAACAACGAGTTAGTTATAAAAATGATTTGCTACTAAAATGAGTTGAGGTTGCAACATCGGGTCACATGACCTCCAACTGGCTGGTTTTTGTGGTGCTGGCGCTCCGGTGTGTGGGAGTCAGAGAATCTATCTACTCCAGTCGGGCATGGATTACAAACGCAGGGGGTATATAGCCAGCCATTTTGCAAATACGTTTTTACCATAATAATAGACAATACCTGTTTTAAACATGGGGCAGTGTGGTATCACATCATCAAAGACGGTGCTGGTTTTTCTGAACTTAATTTTTTGGGTAAGTCAAAACGACATCTTGTCGTTTGGGAATGAATGCGCAACATCCCTTCCTCAACCATAATACGCAGCAAATTTGCAAGCAACCTGCTGGCCATTCAAGGCAACCTCGGCCCATGTTTGTCTATTTGTAGCATCAATATAGCTAGCTAACGTTACTGTTTGAGAATTTGGGCTATTATAATTCAATGTTCTTGCAGTCATGTTGTTGCTGCCCCTTTTAGATGTAACTAGTTTTCGGAACATTTCCTTTGCTTCTCTGTTTTATTTCCTGTCTGGTTGCTTTGGCTACTGCGGCTAGAGGGAGTTAAATGCATGGCTTTTGTGCCCCATTTCTCCCAGGACGAAAGCCACTGCCTGCCCTGCAGTCTACCCCTTTGAACCTTTTAAAATGCCACTTCTCATACAATACTAGCCTGGTAGCCACCAGACAGTGCACCACTATCAAACAGGTAATATCTAACAATTCCACAACAAAACCTAACGCACAGAATCTAGTAAAGGAATGGGATAAGAGTATATACAGTTGAGGTTGGAAGTTTACATACACATTAGCCAAATACATCACAATCCCTGGGAATTTTTACTAGGATTAAATGCCAGTCTTAGGTCAGTTAGGATCATCACTTTATTTTAAGAATGTCAAATGTCAGAATAATAATAAAGAGTGATTTATTTAAGATTTTATGTATTTCATCACATTCCCAGTGGTTCAGAAGTTTACATACACTAAATTAGTATTTGGTAACATTGCCTTTAAATTGTTTAACTTGGATGAAACGTTTCGGGTAGCCTTCCACAAGCTTCCCACAATAAGTTGGGTGAATTTTGGCCCATTCCTCCTGACAGAGCTGGTGTAAAGGAGTCAGGTTTGTAGGCCTCCTTGCTCGCACGCGCTTTTTCAGTTCTGCCCACAAATGTTCTATATGACTGAGGTCAGGGCTTTGTGATGGTCACTCCAATACCTTGACTTTGTTGTTCTTAAGCCATTTTGCCACAACTTTGGAAGAATGCTTGGGGTCATTATCCATTTGGAAGACCCATTTGCGACCAAGCTTTAACTTCCTGACTGATGTCTTGAGATGTTGCTTCAATATATCCACATAATTTTCCTACCTGATGATGCCATCTATTTTGTGAAGTGCACCAGTCCCTCCTGCAGCAAAGCACCCCCACAACATGATGCTGCCACCTGCGTGCTTCACGGTTAGGATGGTGTTCTTCGGCTTGCAAGCCACCCCGTTTATCCTCCAAACATAACGATGGTCGTTATGGCCAAACAGTTCTATTTTTGTTTCATCAGACGAGAGGACATTTCTCCAAAAAGTGTGCAGTTGCAAACCGTAGTCTGTATTTTTTTATGGCGGTTTTGGAGCAGTGGCTTCTTCCTTGCTGAGCGGCCTTTCAGGTTATGTCGATATAGGACTAGTTTTACTGTGGTTATAGATACTTTTGTACCTGTTTCCTCCAGCATCTTCACAAAGTGAAGGGGGCAGTATTTTCGTTTTTGGCTAAAAAACGTACCCATTTGAAACTGCCTATTTCTCAGCCCCAGAAACTAGAATATGCATATAATTGTCAGATTAGGATAGAAAACACTAAAGTTTCCAAAACTGTCAAAATATTGTCTGTAAGTATAACAGAACTGATATTGCAGGCGAAACCCTGAGGAAAATCCAATCAGGAAGTGCCTCTTGAAACCCTTCTGTTCCTATGCATGTCTATCCTCAATTTAAAGGGATATCAACCAGATTCCTTTTTCTCTGGCTTCCCTAAGGTGTCAACAGTCTTTAGACATAGTTCAGGCTTTTAGTTTGAAAAATGAGCTTGAAAGATCACATTGCGTAAGTGGATAGGTGGGGGCTCTCAGAGTGAGTTTTTGCGCTACAGAGTAAAGCCTCCATTGTTCCTCCCGCTGTTATTGAAAAACCTACACACTCGGTTGATATATTATCGAATATATATTTTAAAAACTACCTGAGGAATGATTATAAAAAACGTTTGACATTTTTCTGTGGACATTATGAAGACTATTTGGAATTTCCGTCTGCGTTGTCGTGACCGCTCTTTTCTGTGGATTTCTGAACATAACGCGACAAACAAACGGAGGTATTTTGGGTATAAAAATAATCTTTATGGCACAAAGGAACATTTGTTGTGTAACTGGGAGTCTCGTGAGTGAAAACATCTGAAGATCATCAAAGGTAAACGGTTAATTTTATTGCTTTTCTGATTTTGGTGACCAAGCTTCCTGATGCTAAGTGTACATAATGCTATGCTAGGCTATCGATAAACTTACACAAACGCTTGGATTGCTTTCGCTGTGAAGCATAATTTCAAAATCTGAGACGACAGGCTAAGCTGTGTTTTGCAATATTTCACTTGTGATTTCATGAATATGAATATTTTTTAGTAATATTATTTGACTGTGGCGCTATGCTATTCAGCGGTTGCTGACAAATGATCCCGCGTCAGGGATGGGTAGCGTCAAGAAGTTAATTAATGAATCCAACCTAAGTGTATGTAAACTTCCGACTTCAACTGTAAGTATAAAATATATGGATGAGCAGTGACCGAGCAGCTCAGATGCAATAGATAGTAAAGAATAGATACAGTTTACATAATATACATATGAGATGAGTAATGCGTGTGTAGACATTTATTAAAGTAACTAGTGTTCCATTTATTAAAATGGCCAATGATATCACGTCTGTAGGTAGGCAGCTGCCGATCTGTGCTAGTGGTGGCTGTTTTAACAATCTGATGGCTTTGAGATTGAAAAACAGTTTCTATCTCTCTGTCCCAGCTTTGCGCCTTCAACACACTGTCTGTGTGCGTGGACCATTTCAGTTGTTGGTGATATGTACACCGAGGAACTTTAAATCTTTCCACCTTCTCCACTGCTGTCCTGTGGATAGGGGGGTGCTCCCATTGCTATTTCCTGAGGTCCACGATCATCTATTTTCTTTTCCTGACATTGAGTGAGAGGTTATTTTTCTGACACCACACTCCGAGGGCCCTCACCTCCTCCCTGTTGGCTGTCTCGTCGTTTTTGGTTATCAAGCCTACCGCTGTTGTCGTCTGCAAACGTGATGATTGAGTTGGAGGCGTGCATGGTCACGCAGTTGTGGGTGAACAGGGAGTACAGAAGGTGGCTGAGAACTCACCCTTTTGGGGCCCCAGTGTTGAGGTTCAGCGGAGTGGAGATGTTGTTTCCTACCTTCACCACCTGGGGGTGGCCCGTCAGGAAGTCCAGGACCCAATTGCACAGAGGAGGGTCGAGATCTAGGGTCTCAAGCTTAATGATGAGTTTGGAGGGTACTCTAGTGTTGAATGCTGAGCTGTAGTGAACAGCATTCTTACATTGGTCTTCCTCTTGTCCAGATGGGATAGGGCAGTGTGCAGTGTGATGGCGATTGCATTGTATGTTGACCTATTGGGGCACAAAAAAAAAATTGGGAAGTGGGTCTAGGGTGGAGGTGATATGATCCTTGACTAGTCTCAAAGCACTTCATGATGACAGAAGTGAGTGCTACGGGGCGATAGTCATTTAGTTCAATTACCTTAGCTTTCTTGGGAACAGGAACAATGGTGGCCATCTTGAAGCATGTGGGGACAGCAGGCTGGGATAGGGATTAGAGGTCGACTGATTAATCGGCATGGCTGATTAATTAGGGCCGATTTTAAAGTTTTGATAACAGTCGGTAGTCTACCTTTTTGGATGCCGATTACATTGCAATCCACGATGAAACTGCGTGGCAGGCCCTACCACCTGTTACGTGAGTGAGCCTGCCACGCGAGTGCAGCGTCAAAAGGAGCCAAGGTAAGTTGCTAGCTAGCATTAAACTTATCTTATAAAAAACAATCAATCTTCACATAATCACTAGATAACTACACATGGTTGATGATATTACTAGGTTAACTAGCTTGTCCTGCGTTGCATATAATCAATGCGTTGCCCGTTAATTTATCATCGAATCGCAGCCTACTTCAACTTCGCCAAAAACGGGTGATGATTTAACAAAAACACATTGCCGAAAAAAGCACAATCTTTGCACAAATGTACCTAACCATAGACATTAATGCCTTTCTTAAAATTAATACACAGAAGTATATATTTTTATACCTGCATATTTTGTGAAAATAAATTAATGTTAGCAGGCAATATTAACTAGGGAAATTGTGTCACTGCTCTTGCGTTCAGTGCAAGCAGAGTCAGGGTATATGCAACAGTTTGGGCCGCCTGGCTCGTTGTGAACTAATTTGCCAGAATTTTACATAATTATGACATAACATTGAAGGTGGTGCAATGTAACAGCAATATTTAGACTTAGGGTTGCCACCTGTTTTTATAAAATACGTAACAGTTCCGTAATTCACTGAAAGAATAAACGTTTTGTTTTTTGAAATGATAGTTTCTGGATTTGACTAATGAACAAAGGCTTGTATTTCTGTGTGCTTATTACATTTATAATTAAGTATATTATTTGATAGAGCAGTCTGACTGAGCGGTGGTAGGCAGCAGCAGGCTCATAAGCATTCATTCAAACAGCACCTCACTGCATTTGCCAGCAGCTCTTAGCAATGCTTGAAGCACAGCGCTGTTTATGACTTCATGCCTATCAACTCCCGAGATTAGGCTGGCAATACTAAAATGCCTATAAAAACATCCAATAGTCAGGTGTATGAAATACAAATAGTATAGAGAGAGTCAACGCGTCAAAATTCCTATAATAACTACATCCTAAAACTTCCTAACTGGGAATATTGAACCACCAGCTTTCATGTGTTCTCATGTTCTGAGCAAGGAATTTAAACGTTAGCTTTTTTACATGGCACATATTGCACTTTTACTTTCATCTCCAACACTGTTTTTGCATTATTTAAACATGTTTCATTATTTATTTGAGACTAAATAGATTTTATGTATTATATTAAGTTAAAATTAAAGTGTTCATTGTTCATTCAGTATTGTTGTAATTGTCATAGATTAAAATCGGCTGATTTTTATAATATGTATCTGCTTTTTTTTGGTCCTCCAATAAACGGTATCAGCGTTAAAAATAATAATCGGTCGACCTCTAATAGGGATTGATTGAATATGTCCGTAAACACACCAGCCAGCTGGTCTACGCATGCTCTGAGGACGCAGCTAGGGATGCCGTCTGGGCCATCAGCCTTGCGATGGTTAACACATTTTTAATGTTTTACTCACGTCGGTCACGGAGAAGGAGCGGGCCGCGTCGGTGGCACTGTATTGTCCAAAAGCGTGCAAAGAAGTTGTTTAATTTGTCTGGAAGCAAGACGTTGATGTCTGCGACGGGGCTGGTTTTCTTTTTGTAATCCTTGATTGTCTGTAGACCCTGCCACATACGTATTGTGTTTGAGCCGTTGAATTGCGACTCCACTTTGTCTCTATACTGACATTTACATGCTGACCAAACCGGACACATCGCGTGCGTCGCAAAATACATTTAGAAATCCATGTTATTAAATTATTGCACCCACACTGCTTGCGCGCGCCAACGAGCATCTGCGTTGCCAAGGGCTAAAATAGAACTCTTTTCTATTTTTGACGCAGATCGCGCTGCAAGTCCTGCCTCTCCTATCTCCTCATTGGTTTATAGAAGCAAGTACCCACGTGCCATCTCCTCATTGGTTATACCCACGTGGGTGATTGAAAGATGAAATGTTTTGCTGGTTGTTGTGGTAATACTATGAAAGTGTAGATGTCAATCACCGTATAAGTTCAAATATGAAAAAGCCTGGAAGGAGGAGAGATGACTAGAAACGATTTGGTTGGCCGTTTTATGTGTGGATTAATTGTCGGAGTAGAGGGCCTTGTGCATTTCAGGTAAAATAACAACTCAATGTTTATATCCCAGGACAAATTAGCTAGCAACAGCAAGCTAGCTAAATAGGACAAATTAGCTAGCAAGCTAACTAGCTAAATTGCCATACATGTTTAATGCTTTTCGTCCTGTCCTCAAATTAATGTCATTGGTTCAGAGTTTGTTTTGATATTTTAACCTGCGTGTCATGATCACGTTTGGAGTAGGGGGACAAAATAAATGTATGCACGATAGCACACGATGGCGCACGCTCGCAGCCGGTTTGGGTTCCGTGTTAGCTTATTTGATTGCCTTACGGAGGGAATAACTACACTGTTTGTGTTCGGCCATATTTCCAGTTACCACCGCATTTAATCATGGCAAGGCATGTGCTTTCAGTTTTGCTCGAAAGCTGCCATCAGTCCACGGTTTCTGGTTAGGGAAGGTTTTAATTGTCACAGTGGGTACAACATCTCCTATACACTTCCTTCTAAACTCGCTCACAAGATCAGCGTTTACGTCAATTGTCTGAGGTTACCCGGGAACATATCCCCAGTCCATGTGATCGAAGCAATCTTGAAGCGTGGAATCCGATTGGTCAGACCAGCGTTGGATTGACCTAAGCACGGGTGCTTCCTGTTTTAGTTTCTGCCTATAGGGGGGGAGCAACAAGATGGAGTCATGGTCAGATTTGCCAAAAGGAGTGCTGGGGAGGGTCTTGTATGCATCGCGGAAGTTAGAGTTGCAATGGTCGAGCGTGTTACTCGCTCGTGTACAGCAATCGATATGCTGATAGAATTTAGGTAGCCTTGTTCACAAATTAGCTTTGTTAAAATCCCCAGCTACAATAAATGTAGCCTCAGGATTAGAGGTCGACCGATTAATCGGAATGGCCGTTTTAATTAGGGCCGATTTTCAAGTAACTGGCAAGTCAGTTAAGAACACATTCTTATTTTCAATGACGGCCTAGAAACTGTGGGTTAACTGCCTCGTTCAGGGGCAGAACGACAGATTTCCACCTTGTCAGCTCGGGGGATCCAATCTTGCAACCTTACAATTAACTAGTCCAACACAATAACGACCTGCCTCTCTCTCGTTGCACTCCACAAGGAGACTGCCTGTTACGCGAATGCAGTAAGCCAAGGTAAGTTGCTAGCTAGCATTAAACTTACCTTATAAAAAAACAATCAATCATAATTACTAGTTAACTACACATGGTTGATATTACTAGATATTATCTAGTGTGTCCTGCGTTGCATATAATCTGACTGAGCATACAAGCATACAAGTATCTGACTGAGCGGTGGTAGGCAGAAGCAGGCACGTAAGCATTCATGCAAACAGCACTCTTGTGCGTTTTGCCAGCAGCTTTTCGTTGTGCGTCAAGCATTGCGCTGTTTATGACTTCAAGCCTATCAACTCCCGAGACGAGGCTGGTGTAACCGAAGTGAAATGGCTGGCTAGTTCGCACGCGCTAATAGCGTTTCAAACTTCACTCGCTCTGAGCCTTGGGGTGGTTGTTTCCCTTGCTCTGCGTGGGTAACGCTGCTTGGATGTGGTAGCTGTTGTCGTTGTGTTGCTGGTTCGAGCCCAGGGAGGAGCGAGGAGAGGGACGGAAGCTATACTGTTACACTGGCAATACTAAAGTGACTATAAGAACATCCAATAGTCAACGGTTAATTAAATACAAATGGTATAGAGGGAAATAGTCCTATAATTCCTATAATAACTACAACCTGAAACTTCTTACCTGGGGATATTGAAGACTCATGTTAAAAGGAACCACCAGCTTTCATATGTTCTCATGTTCTGAGCAAGGAACTTAAACGTTAGCTTCCCTACATAGTCACACACCCGGCGCCGACAGATGGCCGCCTCGCTTCGCGTTCCTAGGAAACTATGCAGTGTTTTGTTTTTTTTACGTGTTATTTCTTACATTAGTACCCCAGGTCATCTTAGGTTTCATTACATACAGTCGAGAAGAACTACTGAATATAAGATCAGCGTCAACTCACCATCAGTACGACCAAGAATATGTTTTTCGCGACGCGGATCCTGTGTTCTGCCTTTCACCCAGGACAACGGAATGGATCCCATGCAGCGACCCAAAAAAACGACTCCGAAAAAGAGGGAAACGAGGCGGTCTTCTGGTCAGACTCCGGAGACGGGCACATCGTGCACCACTCCCTAGCATTCTTCTCGCCAATGTCCAGTCTCTTGACAACAAGGTTGATGAAATCCGAGCAAGGGTAGCATTCCAGAGGGACATCAGAGACTGTAACGTTCTTTGCTTCACGGAAACATGGCTCACTGGAGAGACGCTATCCGAGGCGGTGCAGCCAGCGGGTTTCTCCACGCATCGCGCCGACAGAAACAAACATCTTTCTGGTAAGAAGAGGGGCGGGTGCGTATGCCTTATGGCTAACGAGACATGGTGTGATGAAAGAAACATACAGGAACTCAAATCCTTCTGTTCACCTGATTTAGAATTCCTCACAATCAAATGTAGACCGCATTATCTACCAAGAGAATTCTCTTCGATTTTAATCACAGCCGTATATATCCCCCCCCAAGCAGACACATCGATGGCTCTGAACGAACTTTATTTGACTCTTTGCAAACTGGAATCCATTTATCCGGAGGCTGCATTCATTGTAGCTGGGGATTGAAAACAAGACTCCC
The DNA here is from genome assembly GCF_045791955.1 of Oncorhynchus clarkii lewisi. NCBI lineage: Eukaryota > Metazoa > Chordata > Actinopteri > Salmoniformes > Salmonidae > Oncorhynchus > Oncorhynchus clarkii. The sequence goes on along the minus strand of NC_092147.1, from coordinate 30,356,463 downwards.
TAAATTTTATCAGCATATCGATTGCGCAACCAGGGTTGGAAAAACCTTGGATCATTGTTACTCTAACTTCCGCGACGCATATAAGGCCCTGCCCTCCTTTCGGAAAAGCTGACCACGACTCCATTTTGGTGATCCCTGCCTACAGACAGAAACTAAAACAAGAGGCTCCCACGCTGAGGTCTGTCCAACGCTGGTCCGACCAAGCTGACTCCACACTCCAAGACTGCTTCCATCACGTGGACTGGGACATGTTTCGTATTGCGTCAGATAACAATATTGACCAATACGCTGATTCGGTGTGCGAGTTCATTAGAACGTGCGTTGAAGATGTCGTTCCCATAGCAACGATTAAAACATTCCCTAACCAGAAACCGTGGATTGATGGCAGCATTCGCATGAAACTGAAAGCGCGAACCACTGCTTTTAATCAGGGCAAGGTGACTGGTAACATGACCGAATACAAACAGTGCAGCTATTCCCTCCGCAAGGCTATCAAACAAGCTAAGCGTCAGTACAGAGACAAAGTAGAATCTCAATTCAACGGCTCAGACACAAGAGGCATGTGGCAGGGTCTACAGTCAATCACGGACTACAAGAAGAAATCCAGCCCAGTCACGGACCAGGATGTCCTGCTCCCAGGCAGACTAAATAACTTTTTTGCCCGCTTTGAGGACAATACAGTGCCACTGACACGGCCTGCAACGAAAACATGCGGACTCTCCTTCACTGCAGCCGAGGTGAGTAAGACATTTAAACGTGTTAACCCTCGCAAGGCTGCAGGCCCAGACGACATCCCCAGCCGCGCCCTCAGAGCATGCGCAGACCAGCTGGCCGGTGTGTTTACGGACATATTCAATCAATCCCTATACCAGTCTGCTGTTCCCACATGCTTCAAGAGGGCCACCATTGTTCCTGTTCCCAAGAAAGCTAAGGTAACTGAGCTAAACGACTACCGCCCCGTAGCACTCACTTCCGTCATCATGAAGTGCTTTGAGAGACTAGTCAAGGACCATATCACCTCCACCCTACCCGACACCCTAGACCCACTCCAATTTGCTTACCGCCCAAATAGGTCCACAGGCGATGCAATCTCAACCACACTGCACACTGCCCTAACCCATCTGGACAAGAGGAATACCTATGTGAGAATGCTGTTCATCGACTACAGCTCGGCATTCAACACCATAGTACCCTCCAAGCTCGTCATCAAGCTCGAGACCCTGGGTCTCGACCCCGCCCTGTGCAACTGGGTACTGGACTTCCTGACGGGCCGCCCCCAGGTGGTGAGGGTAGGCAACAACATCTCCACCCCGCTGATCCTCAACACTGGGGCCCCACAAGGGTGCGTTCTGAGCCCTCTCCTGTACTCCCTGTTCACCCACGACTGCGTGGCCACGCACGCCTCCAACTCAATCATCAAGTTTGCGGACGACACAACAGTGGTAGGCTTGATTACCAACAACGACGAGACGGCCTACAGGGAGGAGGTGAGGGCCCTCGGAGTTTGGTGTCAGGAAAATAACCTCACACTCAACGTCAACAAAACTAAGGAGATGATTGTGGACTTCAGGAAACAGCAGAGGGAACACCCCCCTATCCACATCGATGGAACAGTAGTGGAGAGGGTAGCAAGTTTTAAGTTCCTCGGCATACACATCACAGACAAACTGAATTGGTCCACTCACACAGACAGCATCGTGAAGAAGGCGCAGCAGCGCCTCTTCAACCTCAGGAGGCTGAAGAAATTTGGTTTGTCACCAAAAGCACTCACAAACTTCTACAGATGCACAATCGAGAGCATACGGCAACTGCTCCGCCCACAACCGTAAGGCTCTCCAGAGGGTAGTGAGGTCTGCACAACGCATCGCCCGGGGCAAACTACCTGCCCTCCAGGACACCTACACCACCCGATGTTACAGGAAGGCCATAAAGATCATCAAGGACATCAACCACCCGAGCCACTGCCTGTTCACCCCGCTATCATCCAGAAGGCGAGGTCAGTACAGGTGCATCAAAGCTGGGACCGAGAGACTGAAAAACAGCTTCTATCTCAAGGCCATCAGACTGTTAAACAGCCACCACTAACATTGAGTGGCTGCTGCCAACACACTGACACTGACACTGACTCAACTCCAGCCACTTTAATAATGGGAATTGATGGGAAATGATGTAAATATATCACTAGCCACTTTAAAAAATGCTACCTTATATAATGTTACTTACCCTACATTATTAATCTCATATGCATACGTATATACTGTACTCTATATCATCGACTGCATCCTTATGTAATACATGTATCACTAGCCACTTTAACTATGCCACTTTGTTTACATACTCACCTCATGTATATACTGTACTCGATACCATCTACTGTATCCTGCCTATGCTGCTCTGTACCATCACTCATTTATATATCCTTATGTACATATTCTTTATCCCCTTACACTGTGTATAATACAGTAGTTTTGGTATTGTTAGTTAGATTACTTGTTGGTTATTACTGCATTGTCGGAACTAGAAGCACAAGCATTTCGCTACACTCGCATTAACATCTGCTAACCATGTGTATGTGACAAATAAAATGTGATTTGATTTGATAGCACATATTGCACTTTTACTTTCTTCTCCAACACTTTGTTTTTGCATTATTTAAACCAAATTGAACATGTTTCATTATTTACTTGAGGCTAAATAGATTTTATTTATGTATTATATTAAGTTAAAATAAGTGTTAATTCAGTATTGTTGTAATTGTCATTATTACAAATACATTAAAATAAAATAAAAATTGTCCGATTTAATCGGTATCGGCTTCTTTGGTCCTCCAATAATCGGTATCGGCGTTGAAAAATCATAATCGGTCGACCTCTACTCAGGATATATGGTTTCCAGTTTGCATGAAGTCCAGTGAAGTTCCTTGACAGACGTCTTGGTATCCTCTTGCGGGGGGATATACTTGGCTGTGACGATGACCGAGGAGAGTTCTTGGGAGATAATACCGTCGAAGAATTCTAGGTCAGGTGAACAAAAGGACTTGAGTTCCTGTATGTTGTTACAATTACACCATGAGTCGTTAATCCTGACACATACACCCCCACCCTTCTTCATACCGGAGAGATCTTTATTCCTGTCGGCGCGATGCACTGAAAATCCCGTTGGCTGTATGGACTCCATACAGAGTATGTTACAATCCCGGATATCTCTTTAGAAAGCAACTCTTGCCCTGATTTTGTCTACTTTGTTAACTAGGGACTGGACATTAGCAAGTAATATGCTTGGAAGTGGTGGATGGTGTGCGCGCATCCAAAGCCTCACTAGAAGACTGTTCCAGCACCCTCTCCTCTGGCGGCGTTGTTTTGGATCGACCTCTGGAATCAGTTCAAATGGGGGGGGGGGGGGGGGGGGGGGGCACTAAAATGTTTACTCTCAATGTGGAGGGGTTGTGGATGTGAGTACTCAGACCCGTGAGCATCTGAGGCCCCTCATGATGAGTTGCCCATCCCTGCTTTATTCATGAAGGTGTCTTCTGGGGGAGTTTTGTTAAGAGCTCTGATGCACTTTCTGAATGTTTACACGCATTGCTTGCGTTTTTAGAAATGTAAGGACCAATTTTTAATCAGTGAGAAATAATTTTCAAAAAACTAAAGGTTAAACACACCTTTTTTGGGGGTTAGTGTTCACATGGCCATATCTACACGTTACAGCGCTTGTTTATGGAAGATAAAGGTGATCACTAGTGAGCTCAAACACCTGTGTGTAAGCGAACTGGGAAGTAAGTGTAGTTTGTCGGCTGGAGGCACACAGCCGTATGTGCAAACCTGCTAAGGTAAGTATATATTTTTTATTTGAACGATTATTTCTTGCTGATATACATATACATGTTTCTAAACCTGTATCACAAGCGATGATTATTGACTTTTCTAAACATTTAAGCGGTGCTTGTAGCAGAGAACCCTAGGATAAAGCAGAATGCCCTGTTAATGCCTTGGGTTTTCATATCTTCTCAGGGACCATCAGACTGAGGCTGTACTCATTCAAATATTTTATTTAATTTGCGTTTTTTTGGTATTAATACTTCCCCCCCCCCCACCCCCCCACCCATCATACAGGCAGCAGCAGGGATTTTGTGCTATGTTGGAGCCTACGTGTTCATCACGTATGATGACTACGACCACTTCTTTGAAGATGTGTACACCCTTATCCCTGCTGTGACCATAATTGCAGTAGGAGGCCTCCTTTTCATCATCGGTCTTATTGGATGTTGTGCCACAATACGAGAAAGCCGCTATGGGCTTGCAGCGGTCAGTGAATGTTTTCTTAGCACCTACTACTACAACGTTCAACCTGGGCTCAGATATCATATCCCTCTGTGTTCCTGTTGTCCAGATGACTGATTACTAAATGCATAGCCCAGTTCAGGCTACAGACATAAGAGTTCATATTGTTTTGTATTATGTTGGATAATCCTTCATTACAGTGTATTGATTTAAATGTGCCTCTTATGAATGCCAAGCACCCATTTTATTTTCAGGAGTTTCTTCTATGTTTAATTATTCCTCTTCTCCCCACAGTTTGTCGTCCTTCTCCTGCTGGTGTTTGTGACGGAAGTGCTTGTGGTGGTTTTTGGTTATATTTACAGGTCAAAGGTGTGTAAAACCCTATTCTCATGGGACTAGTTTTACTGGGAGAGATGGGGTTCTGTAATTATGTGTACGAGCACAAATCACCATATCCATTAATTAAGTCCCCCATCCGACTCTGCCATGTTGGTAATTTTTACATAGCAGGAGAGTAATAATTCCTAAAAACCTACTGTTTTTCAACTAACTCCAAGGTCCTCTGAAAATACTAGTCACGTGCGAATCGACATCCCTGTGTTTTCAAAGAAATGTCTTGAGTTTGACAGGTGTTGCTCGTGGTTTGAGCAAGAAAACAATAACTGATTAGATAAATTGATGCTTAAAACAAAATTCTGCGCATTGCCGATATATTTAGGACCTACGGTATCAACTTTCACAGTGAATGCTTTTGTTTATGTTTTGTGCCAAAGTATTGAACATCACCAAATGTCTCAGTAAAAAAAAATATTGCTCCTATTTAATGCAACCCTTGCTGTTAATAGATGACAAAGCAGCATTATAACTGAGCAAACTTTTGGCAATGACAAGGTCACTTTCTCATCCATAGCCTAAAAGCTCATCTCAAGTGTGTGCTGTTTAGCTCCCATCTGCAGGCTGTGGGGCATTTATGATGTCTACTGCAGATCTATAAAGTAATGATTATGATCACACTTCCTCAATTTAAATATTGAGGCGACACTTATACCAAAAAATATTTGGTAGCCAAGCTCTAGTTATCAGTGTAGCCTGTTATCACCTGGACATGTTGGCATATCTTCAAGCCTAGACTAAAAACCTCCAGACTTAAAGAATTACAGGCATCTGTTTGGAAAAAACAAATCCTGTCCGATTCTTCCTCTGGAATAACGGATATTCTGGAGTAATAATTACATAACCAACATTCTCTAGTAAAACTAATTCCATGTGAATAGGGCTTAAGTAAAGTATATATAAATCAAGCTTACAGTGCGTTTGTGCAATAAAGATTTTGTTCAGGATACCAATTCTTTAGATATGTTCCCAATGGGGAAAGAAAATTCTACCAGCCACAATATTACAGCTGTGGCTGCTTTGTGTGTCTCTACCTTCTTGCCCTTTGTGCTGTTGTCTGTGCCCAATAATGTTTGTACTTTGTTTTGTGCTGCTACCATGTTGTATTGCTACCTTGCTGTGTTGCTGCCTTGCTATGTCGTTGTCCTAGGTTTCTCTTTATGTTGTGTTGTCTCTCTTGTTGTGATGTGTGTTTTGTCCTATATTGTATCCCAGGCTCCTGTCCCCGCAGGAGGCCTTTTGCCTTTTGGTAGGCCTTCATTGTAAATAAGAATTTGTTCTTAACTGACTTGCCTAGTTAAAGGTTAAATACAAAAATTAAATTAAAAAAATTACCCATTTTCTCCATGGAAAACATGGTAGCCACTGTCTTTTTCTATTTAGACTACATGTTTGGAGATTTGTTTTCCCTTGACAGGAAAAGTGCTATCCAAAGTAAAGTGATTGGATATAGTGATATTCATTAGAAAAGCATTGAGGTTGTGTAAGATGGACCTATTAAGCACAGTTACCTGTTTGTTTACAGGTTGAAGATGAGGTCAATCACTCCATCCAGAAGGTGTACAATGAGTACAATGGCACCAACACAGATGCTCCGAGCCGTGCCATTGACTACGTGCAAAGACAGGTGTTGGCATGGAACTTGAGCAATTCATGTTTTGTGTAACAGTTTTAAAGTGATTTAAAGCTGTATTGAATTGACCTAGTATTGACCATCACCATTTGTCATGCCTGCAGCTCCACTGTTGTGGGATTCACAATTACTCCGACTGGAGGAACACGCGCTGGTTTAATGAGTCTCGAAACAACAGTATACCAGTGAGCTGCTGCAAACCTAACGCCAGCAACTGTACAGGCTCTCTAGCCCATCCTGGAGACCTCTATCCAGAGGTAAGAGATCCAAAACGTACCTATGCTTTTCTTGCATGCATAATATACAAATTGATTATCTTACGCAATGTATTGTTTGTGTGTCTCCAGGGTTGTGAAGCCCTTGTTGTGAAGAAACTAAAGGAGATTATTATGTATGTCATCTGGGCTGCACTGACGTTCGCTGCAATTCAGGTAAAATAAAACTTCCATCAGCTCTCTTTCATTCAACTAATGGGGGGATGCTTGTGCCCATGGAAGCTTCTCAGCCAAGGCGGAGAAAATAGGATTCTGCTCTATTTTTCAAGCGGCGCCGGAGTTGTTGACCAATCACAGTAGAAAACGTTGCCTACATGGTGATACGTCAGCACGTACGTCCAACAGTAGGACCAGCTAATTTGCCCACTCCAGCTAGCTGGCTAACTATCAGTTTACAGAATCACATTTAACAATAAAAAACATTGTGTTTTGGCGCGTTCGCATATTTCCATTAAATAATGCCTACTTTGTGAAGTGCGTGTGTGCAAAAACTCTATTTGCCTTTGCTCGCCTTCTAAACAACGCTTTTTTTTTTTAACTTCGGTAAAGTCTACAAAACTTTATCCACTCTGTTCGTAACAGATTCTAGTTTTGGGAACAGAACTGTATTGAGATCAAATGTTTAGTCGATGAGAAAATTTGCAGAATGTCGGCCAAAATCCATCTTCTCCCACTGCCGGCCACTGGGCTTCCTCTCACTACCATATTTGGTTGTGGAAACGCCATGCTTCACATGTATACATCCGGTGAAATATCTGTCTTATTGTTCTATTTGTGCTGTTGCCCTAGTGTGTGAAGGCACTAGCCACTTTGACTAGAGGGACAAGTGGGATACTCTGCGGGGTACTTAGCTATTTTCCGCTGGCTATCTGAAAAGCACTTATGGTATGAGTCATGAAATTATTCAGTATGGAGGCTGAGTGGGCCTGAGGTATGCCCGTATTATGTTAACCCCCTTGCCACACTCCAGCAAGCCTCAAGGAACAGGGACAGGGCACAGATGGGACTGTTACATTTTTCATAGACGGGTTAGTTGTTTAGCAACAAAACTGACGCGTGCGCAACTATGGGGCAAATCAGACTGGGTTGGCTTAGATTGTTGTCAACGTGTAAACTATATTTAGTCTCCAATGATTATTAAATACATTTGCACAATGAGCACTTGTCTCAAATACATTGTTGCAATTGTCTGGTTAGCTAGCAAGCTAATTTTAGCCATAGACATGAAATCAGTCAACACCTCAAAACAAGACATGGTATCAAGAACAAGATGGAACTAGCTGAAATGAGTCACTTATGATTCTCCACATGGCAGTTTCTTGTCATTGTTGGTAGGCTATCTGGCCAACTAGAATCAAAACAACTCATGGACTTCTGTCCTGTTGATGCATGCTCATCGTTTTCGTGACATTGTCAGCTAACTCAGGACAGGGGAAAATCTAGGAATTCAAGGTGATCTCAAGCCTCTATTTAGCCTAGTTTAAGACAAAATGGTGTACCCCAGCCAATTTATCTTGACATGATAGATATATTAGTTACTTTGATTTGTTAAAAATGTGCATAATTAGATTCTAGAGTCTGTGGGAAATTGAGTTGGTGGATTGAGACGGCATGTAATTTGCTAGAAATACCCCTTTTTCATTCCGTTCATTTGACCCTCTGCGTTTCATCATTAGATTATCTTATTCTATGGGCTGGTGAGGCATCTGTGTGCATGTGAATCTGCTGGTTTGCAGTAATTCTAGAGGCTTTTGACCCAGATGCTTCTCTGTTTGCTGCTGATGTAGTTTTGTGTCCCTGCTCAGCCTTTCCTGGGAGACTAGTTAGCCTAGCGTTCAGGTCAGAGGTTGACAGGCGACCTCGTCAGGAAGGTATGGATGGATGACACTACATTTCAAACCCTGCTGTTTTCCTCTCCTAGGTATTTGGGATGCTGTGTGCCTTTGTTGTGCTGTGCCGGAGGAGCCGTGACCCTGCCTATGAACTTCTCATGACGGGGGGAACCTACGCATAAGAAGGACCCTACACTCTCACGCCACACCACACACACACACCTAGGCTCGTGGCTTTGTCAGTGGAGAGTGGTTCACTGGCTTGCCCAAGTTCAGGTCTCTACTGTAAGCTGAAAAGCTCCTCACACACAGTGGCTCATACTCCACAATGGTGAAGTGGTGAAAAACCTATTTATTTACATGCTATGTAAGTTGATGTTTTGTTTTAGGTGTCTTATTAAAAACGCTACAAGCCAAATTCTAAAATGGCTATTTAAACACGTTTTTTGTTTGTTTAATTTGTTGCTCTGACTACTTACCCCTTTGTTTGAGGTAGACAAGGATGTGAATGATGGACCTACTGTACGGAATATGTGGACTGAATACTTTCCTCATGTCTGTTTGCACTGTGTATGGCCTTGGAATATTTTATAACTATTTAAATCTATCATGTAAATAACTGAGTTGAAGATTCCCTTGTATGAGGTTGCCTTGTGCTACTGCTTTGTTTGTGTCCAGATCTCACCCTTCACCAGCACCATTCTGTTTCTGATAAGCAGTAGAACTATAGACCGTAGATTAATTACAGGCACTGGATCGACCCACCAGGAATGAGCAGTAACCAAAGTGCAGTCAATTAACTGATCTGCTTTGTAAGAATGTGGGCATTTGATTCAGTGCATAAAACGGGCTTATTTAGGAATAATCCACATGCACTGTTACTGAGCTTTTGTTGTACTTTGTGTGGAGTTGAGCACACTATGTAGGCCTAGTTTTAAAATAGATTTTAGCCATGTACAGAAACGTAAACCAGAGATGAATGTAAATAGAATGGGGTAAAACTAACAAGGAAATAAACTGTATATTCCATCCAGAATATTGTCTGTATTTTTATTTGTTTCTCTATCACAAAAATATGCTCAAGTTTCTCTGCACACACAAGACTATAGCCATGCCTGGACATTAGAGCTGTGTGGTTTTCTCCACAAAGTTTCAACCATTTCTAACATGTAGCTAACGCCTCATGTTTCCTGGTCTAAGGGTTGATTTCTCTTCCAAGCCTTTATGCACTCTTGGTCAAAAGGGGCGTTCCGTCATGCTGACAAGCTCTCTGACCTCATTCAAGGCATGGCTACTTAATGTGCAAAGGATATCAAAAACTATCTCATTAGAAAACTAAAATCACATTCTTATCTTAACACATGCCTTCATCACTTGTCATATGCTCAATGTATCAGATGAAACCTCATACCTGTAATAGCCATACTTTCCAAGTTACAGTATTTCCTCCATAAGATTTTTAATGACATCACAAAATAATCAACCATATGACATTAGTTTTCCATTACTCCCCACTAACCATTCCCCACATTCGTTATGTTAGAATTATTGTTCCATTATTCACTTTCTGAATGTTAGTCTCTGGAGACAAAGGGACATTCCTTTAGCCAATACTGGAGGGTAGAGAGTTCTCTCCTGCTTAATTTACGACTGGGTGTGGAGGTGTCAAAACTGGCCCAGTGCCCCCCCGCCTTTGCAGGTGGGAGAGGGTCTGGTTATTGTCAGCCAATGCCAAGCTGATCTGACCCATTGTGATCCTCACAGGACAGTCACGACAGTCTTGAGTCACAAATGGACAGCTGCTTGTGGGGTTTTCAAAAATAAAGCCTATAAGGTTGAGCTATTCTGTAGAGGTCACATTGTGTTAGTAGGCCAAATTGTGACCCAAAGAAATATACAGAGCAAAAATATAAACGCAACATGTAAAGTGTTGGTTTCATGATCTGAAATAAAATATCCCAGAATTGTTCCATATGCACAATAAGCTTATTTCTCTCAAATTTTGTGCACAAATTTGGTAGGGAGCATTTCTCCTTTAATAAGATAATCCATCCACCTGACAGGTGTGGCATATCAAGAAGCTGATTAAACAGCATGATTATTACACAGGTGCAACTTGTGCCGGGGTACAATAAAAGTCCAATCAAATGTGCAGTTTGGTCACACAACACGATGTCTCAAGTTTTGACGGAGCATACAATTGGCATGCTGACTGTAGTAATGTCCACCAGAGCTATTGCCAGATAATTTAATGTTAATTTCTCTACCATAAGCCACTTCCAAGTCGTTTTAGAGAATTTGGCAGCACGTCCAACCGGCCACACAACTGCAGACCACATGTAACCACGCTAGTCCAGGACCTCCACATCTGGCTTTGTCACCTACAGGATCGTCTGAGACCAGCCACCCAGTCAGCTGATGAAACAAGTATTTATGTCTGTAATAAAGCCCTTTTGTGGGTGAAAAACTGATTGGCTCCCAGACCCACCTTACCCAGTCATGAAATCCATAGATTAGGGCCCAATGAATTTATTTCAATTGGCTGATTTCCTTATATGAACTGTAAAATCATTGAAATTGTTGCATGTTGCGTGTTTAATTTAGTCCAGTATACATAATAAAGCATAGATTACTCGTGTGAGTGTAACCTCTGAAATACACATCTTTACACATAATCAAAGGATTGGAATTTCAGAGAAAATTATAGGTATTTTATAAAAAATGGAGTCAGTCAAACAAACCTGGCTAACCTTTGCAAAGAAAACTGACATCTTAATTTGGTGGTTATTGCTGTCATCATCCCAACATTTCTAAATATTTATGTAAACATGTCCAAAGCTAGATTCCTTTACTTCATAAATACATTTAAAATGGTCAAAGTCGAATAGTATCCCTAATGGCCTAAACTCACCAAAGGCGAGCGTGCAAGATTTATTTTAGAATGCATTGTAATGACCCAACTGAAGCCGGACGGGCAGGTTGGCCACTTTGATGCCTCGCTCAATTAAAACGTGTCTCTATTTTTGCGATTTATCGCTGGTGCTGTAGTCACACAAAACAATAAAAATGTCATTATTCACTTTTATTTAATCTCATCTGACTTGGAAGAGGTAGAGTTGAGGCTTTACCATAGGCTACATGCTAAATTAGACCAATTCTTCCACTTATGGAAACAACAGCGCTATCAGCAAAGATGATTGGAGATATGGACTATCCTGCTAGCATACAGTCAGTGCTCTGCTTGTCCGGTCCTTTCCTCCCACCTCCCTTTGCTTGCTCTGCCTGCCTGCTTCTGGTTAATTTTTCGCTTAAAGGGATACTTCAGGATTTTGAAAATGAGGCCTTTTCTCTACTTCTCCAGAGTCAGATGAACCAGTGGATACCATTTTTATGTCTCTGTGTCTAGTATGTGTCTAGTAAGTTAGAGGTAGTTTCGCGAGCCAATGTTAATTTGCGTTAGCGCAATGACTGTCTATGTCTATGGGTATCTGCTAGCATTCTAGTAGAAAGAGATATTAGAAATATCGCCCTACATTCATCTAAGCCAGGGGCATCAAACAAATTTTGCCCAGGGGCTGCATTCGGTCTTCAATGAGGTCCTGGGAGCCCTGACAATTGCACTGACAATTGATTATACTTCATCACTGGCAAAATTGGCAAAAAATACTCTTCCATCGGTTTTGGTATTTTCAATGCTCCTTGACTGGCTAGCTTTCATTTCTGTGATTTTTTTTGTGTGCTGGACACAGTCAAGAAACTCTATGACCACCACCATCTCCCCATTATAATTTCTACTCAGTTTCAATTTAGTATATAAAAAAAAAAAGTTTATCGAGTTTGTTTTCCAGCCACCAAAATACTAAATATTTCTAAAAAATAAAATACATGTTTTTTTTAAAACTCAAGACCACCTAGGGACCGGATTAGACCGCCTCGCGGGCCGGATTCAGCCCGCAGGTTGTATGTTTGACACCCCTGATCTAAGCCATTGTATTTTGGACAGTTAGCATGTGGACAGTTTATTAGTTGCTCAAACACACAAGGTGTTATTCAATACTATAGCATATTAATAGGTCAGTGACTACCCACTGGGAAAAACACTGGTTGAATCAAAGTTGTTTCCAAACCATTTCAACAACAAAAATGATATGTGATGACATTGAAAAACTGATTGGATTTGCAAAGTCATCAACGTAAGGGAATTTTTTATTTTAACCTTAATCCAATGACAGTGACATTTTTTGTTGTTGATTTCACTTTGAATTCACCTTAGTTGACAACTCAACCAAATGTAAAAACTAGAGTGCTTTATTTTGCAGCTGTCCTGGCAACAGTAGGATTGTTCAACAACACTTGAGAGGAAAGTAAAACAGGTAAGTGCACATCTCTTTCCATCTTGACAACAAATAAGTTAATAATCTCCATCATTAGATAAAGCCATGGTCTCAGGTCAGTGAGGTCACTCAACAACACATACAGTATAGCCAAGACTTAGCTAACATTATCAGCACTGTTAGGCTTAGAGGAAATAGTCAAACTAAGACATATGCAGGGTAGGGCTATGCTATGGGCCTTCCAGCCTTACTACTTGTGCCAAGAGGAGCTCCTTATTTGGCCAGATAGGATCCAGGGACCAGTCCTGACAGGCCGTTCCTCTCCACAGTCCACCAGCCATCCACACCTTGCTCAATGACCACCACCATCTCCCCTCCAGACATGGACAGCTCACCCGCACTCTAGAGACGGCAAGGACAAGTTAGGTTTAGTTGTGGTTCAAATGTAGGCTTAGATGTTGAATGCGGGCATTTAGGGTGTCAGAGCATTCTGACCTGAGCCTCATAGTCATATAGCGCCTGGTACTTCTCTCTGCTCTCTGAGATGGTTGGCTCCACTGGCTGAAATCCAGGAATGGAGGCGTACACTCCATCTGATGTGTCGGCTAAGGATTACACATGAAGTAGTTGAGGCATGCAGTTATTGGGTCAAATCACTGGCAGTTTGAAACCTCAGTACCACAGCTATTGACTGAACTCAAAGAGTAAGCCCATGTAATGTAGTGTGATGTGATATAGTGTCAGACCCTGCTTAATATTGTGGCAACAGCTACTTTTGCGTCAAGGGAACATTTGACCTGAAATCAGGTGGATGTTTGTGCCCCCTGGTGATCATGTAAATAGATGGAAAGCCTGCATGATCAGGTTATGGGCTATTAATGTATGTTTTCACATTATAATTGGAACAAAATCAACACAATGCATTGTTATGGGGAGGCATAAAAAGAGAACATACATCGTTATCCTCTCCATCTCAAATGTATTTTTTCCTGACAAGTAACAATATAATGACTGTGAAAAAACATTATCTCTCCCCGTCCACAAATGGTTTCTATTGGTACCACACTTATTTACAGTAATTGTAGCAGCATACAAACCAGTAGGTGGGGCTAATGGCTGTGAACAGTCATTGACGTTCATTTTGGAGCCAGCCGAGGAGTTGCCTTGCAAAAGGTTTGAAAACCTAAAAGTAATTAAACAGAGTTTACTTTGCTTCACATTGTAAACATGCTGTTTTGATGGTTACATGAGTTCAAATGTGCATTCTTGTAGTGCAAAAACAAATCTTAGTATCTCTAACCTCTTCATAACTCCTCCTACAAAGCGGGCACTGCCATTGGTGTCTGTCGAGGGCTCCCTCTCATAGTAGTTCTCAAACACAATGGCAGCTGGGGAGAAACCACAGGCATTCAGCAAAGCAAACTCACCCAAAGCCTAAGTAAAGAGTGTATCACAGAGACATGGCTGCACTGCAAAGTTCAAACGAAGGGTGAACATATTATTTCTCAATGAGGCCACAATATTTTACTATGGTGACATTTAAAGAGTTAATATTGAAATGTTCAGACCTGGAACATATTCATGTGCACAAACCAGGAAACAGGACAGGTGGTGTATTCTACCTACCTGGTGGACTTGAGCCAGTGCTTTTCATCTCAACAAAGCAGTTGTTGTCTACCGTGATGTCACACAGTTCAAGAGTTTTCCTCACATCCTCATAACACTGAAAGTACATTTTGGGCACGGCTCAAACACATTCAGTATACTCTTTATCATCATTACTGAGTAGTCTTACAGCTACTATACGATACAGTTGAGACACATTCTATATTTTTCTTACACACTGGTGGTATACATGGTACCATGCTTTAAAATGCTGACTAATGCTACTACTGATATTGTGGATTACAGTATGGCTTGGTAAGACAAAACAAACTTGACCAACCTCATCATCTTTGACACATTGCATTGAGAATTGGTTACAGTGGACCCAGATGGCATTCCTTAGGATGTTGATACGATCTCCCTCCTGCTGCTGAAAGACCTGCAAAACAATCCTCCATTGTACAAAATATCTATATAGAATGCTATATCCCATATCTACAGTGCCTTGCAAAAGTATTCGGCCCCCTTGAACTTTGCAACCTTTTGCCACATTTCAGGCTTCAAACATAAAGATATAAAACCGTATTTTTTTGTGAAGAATCAACAAGTGGGACACAATCATGAAGTGGAACAACATTTATTGGATATTTCAAACTTTTTTAACAAATCAAAAACTGACAAATTGGGCGTGCAAAATTATTCAGCCCCCTTAAGTTAATACTTTGTAGCGCCACCTTTTGCTGCGATTACAGCTGTAAGTCGCTTGGGGTATGTCTCTATCAGTTTTGCACATCGAGAGACTGAAATGTTTTCCCATTCCTCCTTGCAAAACAGCTCGAGCTCAGTGAGGTTGGATGGAGAGCATTTGTGAACAGCAGTTTTCAGTTCTTTCCACAGATTCTCAATTGGATTCAGGTCTGGACTTTGACTTGGCCATTCTAACACCTGGATATGTTTATTTTTGAACCATTCCATTGTAGATTTTGCTTTATGTTTTGGATCATTGTCTTGTTGGAAGACAAATCTCCGTCCCAGTCTCAGGTCTTTTGCAGACTCCATCAGGTTTTCTTCCAGAATGGTCCTGTATTTGGCTCCATCCATCTTCCCATCAATTTTAACCATCTTCCCTGTCCCTGCTGAAGAAAAGCAGGCCCAAACCTTGATGCTGCCACCACCATGTTTGACAGTGGGGATGGTGTGTTCAGCTGTGTTGCTTTTACGCCAAACATAACGTTTTGCATTGTTGCCAAAAAGTTCAATTTTGGTTTCATCTGACCAGAGCACCTTCTTCCACATGTTTGGTGTGTCTCCCATGTGGCTTGTGGCAAACTTTAAACAACACTTTTTATGGATATCTTTAAGAAAGGGCTTTCTTCTTGCCACTCTTCCATAAAGGCCAGATTTGTGCAATATACGACTGATTGTTGTCCTATGGACAGTCTCCCACCTCAGCTGTAGATCTCTGCAGTTCATCCAGAGTGATCATGGGCCTCTTGGCTGCATCTCTGATCAGTCTTCTCCTTGCATGAGCTGAAAGTTTAGAGGGACGGCCAGGTCTTGGTAGATTTGCAGTGGTCTGATACTCCTTCCATTTCAATATTATCGCTTGCACAGTGCTCCTTGGGATGTTTAAAGCTTGGGAAATGTTTTTGTATCCAAATCCGGCTTTAAACTTCTTCACAACAGTATCTCGGACCTGCCTGGTGTGTTCCTTGTTCTTCATGATGCTCTCTGCGCTTTTAATGGACCTCTGAGACTATCACAGTGCAGGTGCATTTATACGGAGACTTGATTACACACAGGTGGATTGTATTTATCATCATTAGTCATTTAGGTCAACATTGGATCATTCAGAGATCCTCACTGAACTTCTGGAGAGAGTTTGCTGCACTGAAAGCAAAGGGGCTGAATAATTTTGCACGCCCAATTTTTCAGTTTTTGATTTGTTAAAAAAGTTTGAAATATTCAATAAATGTCGTTCCACTTCATGATTGTGTCCCACTTGTTGTTGATTCTTCACAAAAAAATACAGTTTTATATCTTTATGTTTGAAGCCTGAAATGTGGCAAAAGGTCGCAAAGTTCAAGGGGGCCGAATACTTTCGCAAGGCACTGTATATCCCATGTTTACAACAATCTGTGGACCATCAGCTGGTTTGACAGAAAATATTTACGTAATTTAAGAAAAGTTTAACTGATCATACTGTACAATCCAACTTGCATTCATTGCAATGACATTAGAATATGCCTCAATGTACCTCACATGTGCTCTCATGTGTGGTTTCCCATTCTTGGCGAATCTTGTCTAGCTGTTCAATGTTTGACATGTATTGTTTTTCTGAGGACAAAGAAGCAAAGGTGGTATTCAGATAATACGCAGTTATTGACTGAATCATTTTTGAAGATTCATTGGATCCTCTGTCACAGTGGAGGGACAATATACACTAAGTGTAAAAAAACCCATTAAGAACACCTACTCTTTCCATAACAGACAGACCAGGTAAATACAGGTGAAAGCTATGATCCCTTATTGATGTCACTTGTTAAATCCACTTCAATCAGTGTAGATGAAGGGGAGGAGACAGATGAAAGGATTTTTAAGCCTTGAGACAATTAAGACATGGATTGTGTATGTGTGTCATTCAGAGGGTGAATGGGCAAGACAAAATATTTAACTGCCTTGGAACGGTGTCAGTCGCACCAGTTTGTGTCAAGAACTGCAACTCTGCTGGGTTTTTCACGCTCAACAGTTTCCAGCCAACTTGGACATCCAGCCAACTTGACACAACTGTGGGACGCATTGGAGTCAACATGGGCCAACATCCCTGTGGAACGCTTTCGACACCTTATAGAGTCCATGCCCCGATGCCCCCCAAAAAAACACCTACCTAATAACTCAATATTTGGAAGGTGTTCTTAATGTTTTGTACACTCAGTGAATATGGCCTTTAAAAATATAATCTGCAAATTGGAAGCAAATTTTAAGATTACTTAATGAAAGAGGAACTGAAACTGAAAACATTTACAACAGTTAATTTCTGGTAAACCTCAGCATTATGGTGATAAAAGGGAGACAAAAACAAATTGTCAAATCATGCTATGGCTTTTCAGCAATCTTGATTTCAAGTCTTGGACTGCCTTTATTTGGAGTACAACAGGGAATGATAGGAGCTCAATAGCCTAATATCTCTTACCTGCCTCTCCTGCTGCCTCTCTGCACTGCTTAGACTTGTTCTGCATCTGCAAACGAACAGGGAAGTTACTGTCACTGACAGGAAACGAATAAATAAATGTCAGTGCTAAAGAGTACGGAAATGATATCCCAATTACATCATGAGAAATAATTAAGTGATTTCTTTCAAGATAAACCGCCTCTACCATCTGTTCCACTGGTTAATGTACGATCACTGGAGAACAAATTGGACAAGCTCCGTTCCAGACTATTCTATCAACGGGACCTAAAGAACAGTAATATCCTATGCTTCACGGAGTCATGGCTCAAGAGTCATAAACTCAAGGGCGGGGGTGTGTCTCTTTGTTAACAACAGTTTGTGCGCAATCTCTAATATTAAGAAAGACTCGAGGTTCTGCTCGCCTGATAAGCTGTAGACCACACTATTTACCAAGAGAGACATAATCTATATTTTTTGTAGCTGTCTATTTACCACAACAAACCGATGCTGGCACTAAGACATAACGAGCTATACAGGGCCATAAGCCAACAAGAAAATGCTCATCCAGAGGCAGCGCTCCTCGTGGCTGGTGATTTTAATGCAGGAAAACTGAAATCCGTTTTACCCCATTTCAACCAGCTTGTCACCTGTGCAACTAGTGGGGGAAAAAAAAAACTCTAGGTCACCTTTACTCCTCACACAGAGGCGCATACAAAGCTCTCCTTCACCCTTCATTTGGCAATTCTGACCATAACTCTATCCTCCTGATTCCTGCTTACAAGCAAAAACTCAAAACAGGAAGTACCAGTGACACGCTCAATTAGGAAGTGGTCTGATGAAGCAGATGCTAAGCTACAGGACTGTTTATATTCCGGGATTCATCCTCTGGCATTGAGGAGTTTACCACATCAGTGACAGGCTTCATTAATAAGTGCATCAACAACGTTGCCCCCACAGTGACCATACGTACATATCCCAACCAGAAGCCATGGATTATAGGCAGCATATACACCTTGAGCTAAAGGTTAGTACTGCTGCTTTCGAGGAGCGGGACACTAACCTGGATGCTTATAAGAAGTCCCGCTACGTCCCCCGATGAACCATCTAACAGGCAAAGCATCAATACAGGACTAAGATCGAATCCTAGTACACCGGCTCATGCACTCGTCGGATGTGGCAGGGCTTGCAAACTATCATGGATTACAAAGGGAAACCCAGCTAACGGCTGCCCTGTGACACGAGCCTACCAGACGAGTTAAATGCCTTTTATGCTCACTTCGAGGCGAGCAACACTGAACCATGTGTGAGCCAGACGGATTACCAGGACACATACTCAGAGCATGCACAGACCAGCTGGCAAGTGTCTTCACTGACATTTTTAACCTCTCCCTGACCCAGTCTGTAATACCTACAGTACATGTTTCAAGCAGACCACCATAGTCCCTGTGGCCAAGAACGCCAAGGTAAATGACTATCACCCCGTAACACTCACACCTGTAGCCATGAAATGCTTTGAAAGGCTGGTCATGGCTCACATCAACACCATCATCCCAGACCCCCTGGACCCACTCCAATTCGCATACCGCCCCAACAAATATAGAGAGAACGCAATCTTGATTGCAGTCCACACCTCCCTTTCCCACTTCTACAAAAGGAACACCTACGTGGGAATGCTGTTCATTGACTACAGCTCAACACCATAGATCCCTCAAGGCTCATCACTAAGCTAAGGTCCCTGGGACTGAACACCTCCCTCTGCAACTGGATCCCAGGTGGTCAGGGTAGGCAATAACACATACACCACGCTGACACTCAACACGGGAGCCCCTCAGGAGTGCGTGCTTAGTCCCCTCCTGTACTCACAGTTCACCCACGACTGCGTGGCCACGCACTACGACAACACCATCATTAAGTTTGCTGACAACACGACGGTGGTAGGCCTGATCACCGACAACGGTGGTGGGTGCAACTCCCCCTTGGTATACTCAGTGCATGTAAAGTACCTACCTCAATTACCTCGTACCCCTGCACATCAAATCAGCACTGGTACTCCCTCTTTAGCCATGTTATTTTCTACTCCCTATATATATTCATGTTATTTGTCTTAACTCTGCATTGTTGGAAAAGGACCCGTAAGTAAGCATTTCATGGTTAGCCTACAAATATTGTCTATGAAGCATGTGACAAATAACATTTGATTTGAAATAGTAGAACAGTAATCAGAAATAACTATTTATATTTCATCACTCAGTTGAAGGGGATTGTGGCAGGAATGTGGCAGGAATCCCCATGAACATGGGTTTTGCTTTATGCCCCACACAGCAACAGTTCAGAATGTGTTTAAATTCACTCTATGATGAAAGTCAAACCATTCACTGCAATTCACATCCTCTGTTATTATTCCTACAATTCAAAACATATAGCCTACAGACTGACCTACAACTACTGTATGTTACATTTTACACAAATACTCAGGGAGCACTGTGTTACGATTTCATACAATTGAATGGTATATTTCTAAGCCTGGTTTCCATTGTCAGTTAAGTAGATGTGTTGTCCAGTGTGCATGGATAGTTTAGTGATTTACCCTTTCAGCCTGCTTGGGTGTGGTGGTGGCTGCACTGCTCATCCTCTCAGCAGCTTGCTCTGCCTCATCTGCCTCTCTGCACCTTTGGTCATAGGACCTTTTTGACTGGGAAAGGACACACAGAAAGGGAACTTGTTATCAGGTTTACAATACTACACAATGTACTTACCTCTAGGGCTGTTGCGGTGAACGTAATACCGCCACACCTGCGGTCACGAGTCATGAAGTCAGTCAAATTCCATGTGACCGTTTAGTCATGGTAATTAGGTTTCTCCATGCTCTGATGCTGTTAATGGTCATTAGTAGCCTACCAAACTTGCTAACTGCCTGGTACTCAGCACTCTATTGTCCCTCTAGTCACTGCATCAATGCAAATGTAATCGAAAATGTTATCTTTTTTTTTTATATACATTCGCCCCAAAAATGTAAAACCTGTTTTGGCTTTGTTTTTAATGGGGTATTGTGTGTAGATTGCTTTTTGTTTTATTTTTTAAATCCATTTTAAGTTAAGGTTGTAACTTAACAAAAATTTGGAAAAAGTCAAAGGGTCTGAATACTTTCCGAAGGCACTGTAAACAGGGCATGAGTTTCAAGTTTTTCGAAGATAACTTTCACCATAAAAATGCACCTTTATAATAAAAGCATTACATGCATAATCGCATTAGCGGGCACTTTTGATAATGGTGTTTTCCAGCAAATGGAACATTCATTCTTAGAACCTACAATGTGCTTATAATGTGAAGAAAAAGCCTAATAGTTTATCAACATTTTACGCTAAATGTTCAGATCTGTTGGGTCAGCCACATTGCATTTTTTTTTATGCTAGTGGTTGTACTAATTTGGGATCTATCGCATCCCACAATTGTCCCAGGCTATGTTCGGAATATTTATTTCTCGCACAAAATAGGTCAACTTTTGTACTATGGTGGATAGTAGATTGACATAGGCTAGTACTTTTGCTGTTCATTAGGCCTACTCATCTTGTTGGCTGACGAAAAGTAAATGTGGACAGTTCTTCCAATATCTTCAATATGCACCTCGGAATTCGATAAGGATGCGCGCAGTTGCGTCCCGGAAGTGTCCGTCTTCACTTGTATCTGGGGGATAGACCCGATCATGTGATGGAGAGCCATGTGAGTGAGAGGTGCTTCGGGGAGAAGGGCACAACGCAGCACTCGGGGCCCAAGGGCACCACGGCCACTGGCCGCAAAAGGCATGGATTTTTTTAGGGTGCATTACGGCCACATAAAGGGGAGGCAGCTGTGAAATTCAAGGCATTATCAAGTGGTTGTCAAATTGTGAATGAGAGACTGATGAATTGTGTATAGTCTGTGCAAAAAAACTAAGCAGAGCTCATGCCGTTCAAGCAACTTTTTTCAAATCATTATTTAAGTCGCATCATGCAGCCTTAAAATGTAATAAAAATCAAAACATATTGCCCAACATTTGTAGAACAACTAAAGTTACATTAATAACTCTAAATTAAGCATATAGGGGTAACCGTTTCCTTGTTAACCACTCAACAAAGAATAGCAGCATGTGTGAACTCAAATCATTTGGAGAAAATATACTTTCTATTTTTTTCAGCTTTGTTAAATTGTTTTCTTCATACTATAAAATAATGCATGCCACATATTTGTAAGCAAATATTGTCTGCTAAATGAACTAGTGTAGCCCACAGCCAGATCAGGACCTAACATAAGGACAACTCAGAGTATGCTATTCTGTTCTCCTGAAATACACTACATTTTCTTCATATCATACTTCTTTAGACCTGTCTAAAATAATGGATTTATTGTGAAGATGTAGGCTATATTACATGGATTTATTAGACTTTTTAAAATGTAGATATTCCAAAATAAGGGTTAAATAAAATAAAACGGTCAATTACCATGAGACTGACAGTTATTTGCTTGATAATCACCGGCTGACAAAATTGTGTGACCGCCACAGTCCTACTTAACTCCAATTATTAGATTAAGACAGCTATTATTATTTAACACTTTCATGAAGCTTCTGCCAAATAAGGAACAGAAAGTGCAATCGAGAGCGAGAGATGCATGTGCAAGCAGGGAGACTAAAATAAAACAAATAGAGCAGGATTTCCTGAGCTGAGAGTTCTGTTTTAGAGGCGCTCCCTCGGCTTGCCACTGAATGGCCCTCTTTGTTTCCTTTCTTATCTGTATGCTCTTACTGGTGCAACCTATTATTCGAGAACATTACAAATTCCCTTACCGGTATATAATTTCACCTGACAGAAAAACATTATGGTTTTCCTGAACCATACTAACTAAAGGACCTTTGAAAGTAAAGCTAAAATATCCCTGACACATTGAGTTAAGCCCTACCTACCACAGACAAACTATACGGAATAGGGTTTCACGTCACACAAAGGAGCATACAGATAAAGAAATTAAGAAGGTTTTTGGTAGGAACTGTGCTCACCTCCATTGTTTTCTTGTATAAAGACACCTTTATCTTCTGAACCTTGTCCATGACGCCTTCAAACTGAGACAGAGAAAAACATGCTGTGACTGATGCAAAAATAGCTGATCAATTACAGATCAATAGTGGATTCATCTCATCTAACCACGGATACTTTCTCTGTCCTTAAACAGCAAATGGTTAACATTTGAAATCAAAGTACATGATTTAATAGTACAACATGCTCTATGTAGATATTTACCACCATGCACAAACAATAGATTGTCTTTAGGCCTTGTTTAGGTGAAAGCTAAAAATGTCAAACCAAAACCTTTTTTCTCTGCTCTTTCTGTCGATCCCTGAACTGTTCCATCCTCTTGACCTCTTCCTTTAACATCCCAGAGAGCTGTATGTGTAGGTTCCCAATGTTCTCAATTTCTACAAAACATGACGTAACACAACATTACAAATCTGGGATGAAGTGGTGCTGCTTACAGATGTTTCAACTCCATAGCTAGAAGTGGACAATTAAAATTCTGTTCTACTTACGGACTTTGAGTTGGTCAATGGATGCTCTCAAAGTGCTGTGAAAAGAATATAACTGTGAGAAAGTGCAAATACATTTATTTTACACAATACATTATCACACACACACCTCTCTCTCTACCAAAACTTAAGGCATTTCGTTTCCATGAATCTTGAGAGCAGAGCTACTCACCTGATCTCACAGAGACCCCCTGCCTTGCGTGCAATCATCACTAACTCCTTGCCATATCTCTCTTCAGCAGATGCCCTATCCAATGGAAACACAATATTTCTTAACTTATAATTGTGACATAATATAACTTCATACACAATGTAGGAACTGCTTTGCTTTCACTAACTACCTCATCTTCAAGAGCTCCTCCATGTCTTTGCACATCCGTCGACCCTCACAGAGTCTCTGGATGAGAGCCTCATATCCCACATTACTGATGAAATCCACTCCCTACAACCATACAGAATCATAGCATTATCTTAACTTAAAAGAAAATGCAAAGATTTAATACAAAGGTACAAAGAAAGTCCTTTTCGAAAAATAGATGCAAACATTCATCTTTCAGTTACAGCAGCTTTTGACACTTTTACAGATTTATGGTGTTTGTCAAAACAAAATGCTTTCATGGATGCCGTGTATAATAGTATTGAATGCCAGTGCATGTGAAAGTTAAATGACACATATCACATACTGTAGTAGGCCTTCAGTGGAGATGTTGCTGGCCCACACTGTATCACTCATACCTTATACTACATACCACCCAGTTTCCACAGGAAAACAGTCATAAATAGTAGTTTGGTCATAAAAACCCCTTAGCAGCCACAAAGGATTCCACTGTTGACCGCCTCATGTATCAACAGCAAACCATTGACTGTCGTCTGTTAGCTGAACTTTGGCTTATGCATGATTGTGTACTATGTGAAGTAAAACATTTATAAATGAATGTACAATACAGAATGACAAATACAGGTATTAGTATTGCACAAGTGTTATACAATATCAAACATAATTCAATGCCAAACTATTTCATACAAAGTAATAAGAAAAAAATGCACAATAAAGTAATTTATTTGCAAAGGTTAGAATGGGATTATTGCACTGAGCCTGCTATGCAAATCAACCCAGAAGTTATTTGTAGTTTTGTAGATTACAGTTGACAATGCATCACAGTCAGAAGATCAAATACAGAAAGATAAGAGCCTGTTTTACAGGAAACTCAGCATAGAGGTACTGACACTCAGAAATGAGCAATCCAGCCAAGAGAATAAGTTAAACAATGTTCTGTGGGCCTAGTTATTTAGATAAATTACTAAATATAACACACTAGCACATTTATTAATGCCACACGTTGAAAAGCAAGTTTCCACATAAAATAATTACACAAGTACATTTCTTCATCATAGCATATGAAATAAAGTTTTAGTCTAGTGTGTTTAGAAAAAGAACAAGGTTGGCTGTGAGACCATAGAACAAACGTTTGCAAAGACGACAATCTGAGAGCCAATGAAAAAAACAAAGTATAATTTAGTAAAGGGCTTCCTCTGACACAGGTGTACTGCCTCAGGTGTTGTTACCACAATACAGTTTGGATCAAGCAGTAAATAATTTAGCTGTCTCTGCTGATAGCCTCTGTGCAGCGCATTTTTTTTTTTAATTACTCAATCTATATGATCTTTATGGATAAGATAAGGTTGAGGTATCAACGTGGTTAGTCAAAAGTAAAGACATTAAAGTGAACTCACCCAAAATACATCTTGGAATTGTAAAGTCATCTCAGCAGTAGATCAAATGTGATATCCTCTGTGAGGGCATTCAGTAAAGAAGGCACTTATGGTTCTTTGAGGCCGGATCAAAGCCAGTGAAAATTATAATGCCACACACAGGAAACACCCAGTCAGTAGACATGGCTTGAAGTTAACTCGTTTGACTCAAATGAGGAAGAGCTTCAGTGTGATGTTAGCTAACACAGACAGCCTGCATCCAAGATAACATTAAAATGTGGTTGTCATTTGAAAGATGGATACCCTAAAAACATTGAAAAACCTATTCAGAAATGTTACATGTAAATCATTAAGACTTCTTGAACTGAGAAAATATATATACAGTACCAGTCAAATGTTGGGACACACCTACTCATTCATGGGTTTTTCTTTATTTTGACTATTTTCTACATTGTATAATAATAGTGAAGATATCAAAACTATGAAATAACACATATGGAATCATGTAGTAACCAAAAAGTGTTAATACAAATCTAAATATATTTTAGATTATTCAGATTATTGCCTTGATGACTGCTTTGCACTCTCTTGGCATTCTCTCAACCAGCTTCACCTGGAATGCTTTTCCAACAGTCTTGAAGGAGTTCCCACATATCGGTCCAACTCATCCCAAAACATCTCAATTGGGTTGAGGTCAGGTGATTGTGAAGGCCAGGTCATCTGATGCAGCACTCCATCACTCTCCTTCTTGGTCAAATAGCCCTTACAAAGCCTGGAGGTATGTTGAGCCATTGTCCTGTTGAAAAACAAATGATAGTCCCACTAAGCGTCAACCAGATGGGATGGCGTATCACTGCAGAATGCTGTGGTAGCCATGCTGCTTAACTGTGCCTTGAATTCTAAATAAATCCCTGACAGTGTCACCAGCAAAGCACACCCATACCATCACACTTCCATGCTTCACGGTGGGAACCACATTCGGAGATCCGTTCACCTACTCTGCATCTCACAAAGACACGGCGGTTGGAACCAAAAGTCTCAAATTTGCACTCATCAGACCAAAGGACAGATTTCCACCGGTCTAATGTCCATTGCTCGTGTTTCTTGGCCCAAGCAAGTCTCTCCTTATTGGTGTCCTTTAGTAGTGGTTTCTTTGCAGCAATTCGACGATGAAGGACTGATTCACGCAGTCTCCTCTGAACAGTTAATGTTGAGATGTCTGTTTTTATTTTATTTAACCTTTATTTATCTAGGCAAGTCTGCTAATTGAACTCTGTGAAGCATTTATTTGGGCTGAAATTTCTGAGGCTGGTAACTCGAATGAACTTATCCTCTGCAGCAGAGGTAACTCTGGGTCTCCCTTTCCTGTGGCGGTCCTCATGAGAGCCAGTTTCATCATAGCGCTTGATGGTTTATGCGACTGCACTTAAAAAAAAAACTTTCACAACACAACTGATTGGCTCAAAACATTAACATGAAAGAAGTTCCACAAATTAACTTTTAACAAGGCACACCTGTAAATTGAAATGCATTCCAGGTGACTACCTCATGAAGCTGGTTGAGAGAATGCCAAGCGTGTACAAAGCTGTCATCTAGGCAAAGGGTGGCTACTTTGAAGAATCTCAAATATATTTTGATTTGTTTAACACTTATTTGGTTACTACATGATTCCATGTGTTATTTCAGTTTGTCGTCACTATTATTCTACAATGCAGAAAATAGTAAAAATAAAGAAAAACCATGGAATAAGTAGGCGTGTCCAAACTTAACTGTTATTGTACATCACAGTAAAAAAAAAAAAATCTGTTATAATTCGTCATGTGACACATGCAGTTGCCTTCCATAGTCTGTTACTTCACTATTCATAAAAACATCTTGATTTTTCAAAACCTCTGCCTCTGACAGTTTCCCATCACCATCTTGGTCCATTTCTTTGATGAGGTGAACAGCCTGTTAAAACATAAGAGCAAAGCAAAAGAACTCAAGCAAACTGAAGACAACTGATAGATACAGCCACTTTTAATGGGGATACCATTCATACCAACCAATGTATAAATGTTTCCATACCCTGACAGCACTTCACAGGAACTAATATGTTATAATCAAATTAGAAATGGCACTCCTAGAGCACCCTAGTGAGGCATGGCTGTCCATGTAATGCAGAGACACGGTAGTATAGGGGTTACTCACCTCCTCCCGTGCAGAGCCATAGCTGTTAGGGGCCACCCAGCGGAGCTGCTCCTCTCGATTCAACTTGCCATCCTTGTCTTGATCATAGAGGTCGTCAAAGCGGACAGTTTCCTCAATCTCCCACTTTGATGGGTCATCCTCCTCTGAAGTACACAAACACACATTACTACAGCAGGAAAGCCAACTGAGCCCTTACAAACCATTATATGTTGAGAAAAACACAGAAAGCATTCTTCTGTGCTTACCATTAGTTCGAACATTTCCAATAAATTCACGTAGACTGATGAACCCATCTTTATCTGTGTCATATTCACTCAACACATCTTCAACGGCAAAATCCTAAAATAAAAAAATAGCAAAATATTACCACACCAAACATTTGATTCTGCTCATGTGGATACAAATGTAAACAGCTTGTGGAAATGTCTTACAGCCATGTAATCCACTTCTGATGGGTGTGTAAATGCAAGAAACTCAGTTAGGTTAAGGCCTGGTGTGCCACCCATATCAGCAAAATCAAAGCGCTTCTTTTCCTTTAAGTGGAGCTAAAAAGGAAAAGATTGATAAGTACTGTGAGGTGTAGAGCATGTGCAATCCATATGTTGTCAACAATAAAATAAAGGCTGGTACAACTAAGATGATCATACAAATCTGAGTGACTCTTCCTCTGGATCCTCCAGAAAAGCATTCTCATCAATATTAATGACTCGTTCATGGACAACCATGTTGTATTCTTCCCACGACACAACACCATCGTTGTTGGTGTCAAATTCAGGGAAGCGCTCCTCTGCATCATCCAATGCATATTTCTTGTAGACATGTTGAATCCATAGTGTGATCTCCTCTGTAGTGACAAAATATTACACATACTGTACAGGCAGTAGATTACACATACAGTATCCATACTGTATGAATTTTTTATAACAATGTGGGATTCATTTTTCATATGAAAGTCAAAATACATCCTAAAACAAAGGCATTTTTTTAAATGTATTTTTACCTGAGGTTAAATGTTTGTCAGAATCTGTATCAATCTTCTTCAGGATTTCCATAATTTTGTTCCTTTGCTCAGCTGGACTAAGTTTCTTTATTCCATCTTCTTCCTAAAAACCCAAGTTATAGAAATGGTGAGATAGCAAATATGACTGAAAGGGGATATTATTCAGATGATAGAGAGAAATGACAACCTCAGTTCCCAATAGGAGATCCATGTCGTGCTCGGGGCTGTGCTGATGACCCACATAATGATCTTCATGATTGTGGGAGCTCTCTCCAAAGGCACAGTGCATTACAAGCAATGCAATGGGTATAACTGAGTATTTCATCTATGATGGAGAAAAAAAAGCGTCATGTTATGATTTTAGCATTCTTCGTAAACTTTAAGAATATAGATTAACAATCATAGAATATGTATTTCACATATCAATTGTGTAACCGTCTGGTTCTGGTTCACCTACTATTAGCTGTATGAAACGCGAAGACAATAGCGCTGAGTTACTTGGTGTGGTCGACATTAAAGAGACTGGACCGTTTGGGCTACAACAATACAGTACTGTTGCTAGCTAGGTAACAACTAACGTTAGCAACCAAAGTGTTGCTGTCAGTCATTGACCCCCCTCAAAAACATACCATGACAAACAATAAATAAAATGTTACTTGGCTGATGTAACGTTCGGTTACAAGGACGCTAACTAGCTATTGTTAGCTAATAATGCTGAGCATTTTCCTGAAATAAACTGAGTTGTTGACAATGAATGTCTGACGAATTTGGGGATTCTGAACTGGTCAGACGTTTGGTCAAGTTAGCTGAGTGACTTCCAGACTATTTTAGGAGAACATTATGTCGTAAACAAACCTTTGCTTGTGCCAATTCCTCGTTCCAGCTCGCAAAATCTGGGTTAAAATTTGAGTAACGTCCAATAATGATGAGGATTCCAGGAGCAAGAGGACACGAGCAGATTGACTTGACAAAAAAAAAAAACGTTACTTCATATGTGTCCCGCCCATTTATTTGGTTGCCATGGTTGCCATGGTTGAAAGTTTAAATTCCACCCCTAGCCTCAATTCTTGTTTTGTGATTGGTTTATATTTCTCCTAACAAATGAATGATTGGATAGTCTGAAACGGTCATACATTTCATCATACACTTCCGGCAAAATGCTATGTAGATTATAACTGTCAATGGTGTTTTATGTCGTTTCCGTCAACACATAAAACACATCAATTTAGCTAATTTTCTAAGAAGTTTAGCTTTTACCCTGAGAATTGAATTACGTAAATGTCAAAAGACAGTCGCAACGATGGACGACGGCGTGGCCAGCACCGATTCGGTATTAGAATTGGACAAGGCGGGGACGGGAGGGAGAGGTCTGGCAGCAACAGCTCAGGGTCCTCGCATGGAGGAGGAAAAAGCAGGAATACTCCAATAACCGTTGCCTTGAAGGTACTGTAACTAGCTCTATTTTCAAGTTCTACTATAATGTAACTATGACCTGCAAATTAAGACCGCGTTCAGATAGCTAGCTAGCTAATACGTTTATATTTGATGGCTAACTAACTTGGCTTGTTACTGGCTAGCCACCTTTCAATAATTCACTGAGTATACTAAACATTAGGAACACCTTCCTATTAATATTGAGCTCCCGGTCACGACAGGGGTCGAACCCCAGGCTGTAGTAGCGCCTTCGAAGGCATTTATATTTAGTCTTGACCATTCATCCTCTGAATGGCACACACATACAATCCATGTGTCAATTGTCTCAAGGCTTAAAAATATTTCTTTAACCTGTCTCCTTCCCTTCATCTACACTGATTGAAGTGGATTTAACAAGTGACATCAATAAGGGATCATCGTTTTCACCGGATTTACCTGGTCAGTCTATGTCATGGAAAGAGCGGGTGTTCTTTATTTTTTTTTTTTACAGTTATTGTATAGGATGCCCTCACACAGGATGTATTGACAGGAAAATATATACTATAGAATTTGTATGTATTGGTTACAGTGACCTGCCAAAATACAGGGATGCATTGCTGATGACACCAACAGTTGTTGTTTTTTTAGGCAAAGTGGTGTTTTCAAAAAGAGAACCTGCTGTCACATGAAATCTGCTGCAGACCTCACAACGTTCATTGTGAAACTACTCATTTGGCACAAAGTTGCAGGAAGACCATGTGGTTTTGTGTTTATCTTCCAGCCTTGTATGATTCATCAACTGTCGAGTCCAATAGGATGCTGCTGAGCCTCAGCCTCTCTGGCGAGCGCAAGATTACATTAGCACACTCCTTGAGCCTGCAGATTCACACATCACTGGCAGCGGAGGACAGGGTCTGAGAGGCAGGCCTACTGTGTGCGCACATTTAAAGTTTTAATTTTGAAGTTTTAAAGTCGCATGCCCAATTACCGTGAAATGCCTGTCTTGCAAACTCAACCCAATAATACAATAATCAATAACAATGCATTACTAGAAAAAAATACAAGAGAAATAAGAAACATTAACTACACAATTAAGTAATCATACTATATACAGGAAATATTTTAGTCAGTTCCAATACCACATGACTGCGCGGTGCTGTGGCAGAGGGAGTGAAAGGGGGCAGCGATGCAGCGCTGTGAGATGACAGAAGAGGAGAGACGCTGTAAACAGATAGCAGAGGAGAGGAGAGCCGGGAGGCAGAAAGGCAGCAGTGGTCTGCAGCAGGGGTGGTTGGCTACTAGCTCAGCACTGATTAGACAGCTCAATCACAATTGGAGTAGTTGACACAGCTGGGCAAGTTGCTATAGCAGTTCAAGCTACATACAGTCTATTTTGGTCCTGCTGTCGATTCACTGTCACCTTGCACAAGTGGCAATGCCGTCGAGGGGAAACAGGTTGGCTGAAGTTGGCTACAAAAGTATGTCAGGGGCGGATAAGGACGAGGAACCTGCTTACAGACTCTACTTCTATTCTGTATGTATCTTCTCATCTCTGCCTCTCTTCTCACTCTCCCACTTGCTGCATGTGTCTGTTTGTAGACCTGCTTTTAGAATGAAAACCCTACACCTGCTCCTCAGGACCGGCCCTTTCCTGTGCATATGTAGAGGCTCAGTTTATAAACCAGTTAGCATAACACATGCTCCAAAAAACAACCTGCACCGTCTTAGTTAAAGGTTAAATAAATAACATAGCTAAAAATAACATTCCATAGTGAAGGCCAAGTGGCAGAGGCTGATTAAGTGGATCAGGAGAGCCTTTCTGTAAGCATTGCCAGCCTCAGGCGGTACAGTATATTCACTGCTGTGATGGTAACCTAGCTTGCTATTTGTTAATTTTCAGTGGGGTTTGGCTACTCTGTTTGATGTGCAGCCTCAGTGATGTTGGTGTTTGATCCCATTGTCCTTATGCTCTTCTATAGTAATAGAATGGAGCTTATGTAAAGGATATTTTTTTGCTCACTAAAAGTAGGTCAGTTGTGAATATTCCAGAAGGACATGAAATGGTAGCAGACCAGGACACTGCTTGCTGTTTATGCATGTGTAAAAACTTAATGAGTCATATGAGCATGTAGCCTGTTCTGTCAGCATGCTAGGATACTATAGTGTGGGAGTTCCACACAGAAGAGATACCATGGGCTTGATTAAAACATAGAAGTACCTCTGTATTGTCAGACACTTCATTTGGTAGATAAACGGTAATGTTAGTGTTGTTCTAATTAGTTTCTTTGAAAGGTGTCATGGAAGTCATTATTTTGTTGTAGTCTTTGTGAATGGCAGTGACATAAAACAATCTCTCATGACATGCCTCGGTTGCTATTGCGGACAGTAATAGAGAGAATGTACCAGTTTTCATCCACAGCATGTTGTCAATGTTATGAACTCATCCATGGAGTCCTACAGCTGGGTTATATGCCTTCATGTTTTTTGATATTTGGTACCATTTGATGTGGTCCCCATTTTGTCTGCAGGCATCCTTTCGGCGGTCAAACAGCCATGACAAGGTGAGGAAGATTGTGGCAGAAGAGGGCCGTGCTGCGAGAAATCTCATTGCCTGGAGTGTTCCTCTGGAGAACAAAGAGGAGGAAGGTCAGTGAAAATGCACACACACACACGCTCAACTGGGCCTGATAATACTGTATGTATCAGTCTGATGTAAAAGGAATGACTGTTTTTATGTTTACAGATGTGTGTTTCTTTGAAGTAGATTCCATTATGTTTTTCACCAGATATATTTGTGTTGTCTTGGTGGGTATATAATTGATTAGATGGGCAAACCAATGTTCACCTCCAGTGGCAGGTGCTGATATTGACTTACAGTGCTTGAATCAAGCCCTTTGTCTATTTGGAACAAAGGAATCAATTAACTTAGGCACAGCAAAGGGCATTGTGGTGGGGAAAGATCACGTGAGTCCAGACTCTTGGCTGTAATACAATATCTCACTTAACAAAATTACAGCCTTTGATTCACCTCTGTTATTCTATGCATTGGCTTTCATATATTTCCCTTCCCTGAGACGACTGAATTCAAAACAGGTGTCAAGGTGATGTGTCATTTCACTGGTCCCTCGTCAGATTTAAAAGATCAATATAACTCCGATTTAATGAGCTTCACACCCTCTAGTAGTGGAGGAATGTTTAATGGGTTGACAGAAAGTCAGTTTGCTAACTTTTAAACATGATTGATTTATTTTTTTTTATTTTTTATTTCACCTTTATTTAACTAGGTAGGCTAGTTGAGAACAAGTTCTCATTTGCAACTGCGACCTGGCCAAGATAAGGCATAGCAGTGTGAACAGACAACACAGAGTTACACATGGAGTAAACAATTAACAAGTCAATAACACAGTAGAAAAAAGGGGAGTCTATATACATTGTGTGCAAAAGGCATGAGACGGTAGGCGAATAATTACAATTATGCAGATTAACACTGGAGTGATAAATGATCAGATGGTTATGTACAGGTAGAGATATTGGTGTGCAAAAGAGCAGAAAAATAAATAAATAAAAACAGTATGGGGATGAGGTAGGTGAAAATGGGTGGGCTATTTACCAATAGACTATGTACAGCTGCAGCGATCGGTTAGCTGCTCAGATAGCAGATGTTTGAAGTTGGTGAGGGAGATAAAAGTCTCCAACTTCAGCGATTTTTGCAATTCGTTCCAGTCACAGGCAGCAGAGAACTGGAACAAAAGGCGGCCAAATGAGGTGTTGGCTTTAGGGATGATCAGTGAGATACACCTGCTGGAGCGCGTGCTACGGATGGGTGTTGCCATCGATCATGATTAGGAACACACAACAATTAACCCAGTTAGTCCTTTGATTGAACACTGGCGGAATATTTCATAACTGTCTGGATGGGTTCTGCAATGGGTAACTGGACAACAAACCAGAAAGATGTTATTGGTATCACAGATTGAACCTGCTCATGCACACAGCCGTGTGGTCATTGTATCAGGGTTGTTTCCCCACAGTATTTGGGAATGCTACCTACTGACAATGTTGTGCAGAGAACAGCGTGAGAGAGGAGGAAGAGAGTGCATTCTCTTCTCTCTTGCAAGGCTTTGGGTCAGTCTGTATTGTGTGTGTGTGTGTGTGTGCAGTTCTGTACTTTTATGTTTTGTTACTCCCACTGGCCATATTCCATCTTTTGCAAAACAAAGGGTGACCAGATCAATGTAAAAGCTTTTTTGTGGCTTTTTTAGGATTAATAGTTTGTTTTTCTGGAAATGAAATGTTTATTTTTTATTTTTTATATTTCACAGGGAAGTCCAAGACTCATACAAACGCCAATTTGAGGAATCAGAGAATTAACTCTGGACTGCATAGGAATAAGAAACAGGTGTGCATATTGTCATCTTTTAATATTAGCTTACATACTTATTCTAATTTTGCCTCCTTTATAAAATAATAAAACCTAAAGATGGATGAAATATTTTGCTCACTGCTAGTTAAGCACATGTACCACTAGAGAGCATTGTAGACCTAGCAACATCCTATTCTTTGCCTCAACATTATGCTTTGTCTCCTCTTCTGCTGTCTCTACAGAATACAGGCCTGGACAACAAGAGCACAGCCGGGGCCTTGCTTGACAAGGGAGCAGAGAAGAGTCCCACCAAAGCCAGGCAGCCGCGCAAGGTGGACCTGCGAGCACGATACTGGGCCTTCCTCTTCGACAACCTGCGGCGGGCAGTGGATGAGATCTATGTCACCTGTGAATCTGATCAGAGTGTGGTGGAGTGTAAGGTAGGTCTCTGGACCTTAAGATGTGACCCAAAACCTAAACACCCCTACCTCAACAGGGTCCTCAACAACAAAAATAGGAACAACTGGAGGCATTGCAAAGCACCACACTTCATCAACACTAGAGGGGGATATTGAGTAGTTAACGGGGTTCTCCTTCTGCTCTCTCACATTCCACTTGTTCTCTGGTTAGTGTCAGAGGGCCTTTGAAGGCTTGCTAGTGAGAGAATTATCACAGGGCACTCTCCTGGGTTTGGCTGGAGGGAGTGGATATTAATGACATGGTGTAAACAATGTGGGTGTGTGCTGTGTGGTGTAACGGCTGTGCTAGTGGGCTTGGAATGGGGGCCGGCCGGCCTACTAAGTGGAACGATGCCTGAGTCTTTTTAGGCCAGCTATGAATGGAAATTTCTATGTACTCCGCTACTGATGGCACACTAAGTATATTGGGATTTTGATAATACACAGTAATGCTTTTGTTTACTAGGCAGAGCCTGTGGTATAATCCTACTTCAGGGCTGGCCTGCCATGTTGATCTTGGTATACACTGCTCTGCTGTATCGATCAGTCTGCCATGCAGCATTATGCTGAGCATGGTTGTGGTGACCGCGTGTGGTCAGTGCTGGAACACACTGCCCCTGCCTGTGGTCTTCATGCTGACAGTGAGGCTGTGTGAGATGTAGTCTGGCTGTTGTGTGTTCCCACCCCAGTGAAGTCTAATGAGCTGGGCTCATATACCCCCTGTCCCCGTCAGTCCCACCCAGCCAGCCTCAGCCTGGCCCTAATGGACTGACTGACTCTGATAAATGATAGAATTAGCTGGAGGAGAAGCAGAGTGCTCTGATTCCACCCGGCCACAATCCCCTGGAGCAGTGTAAATCTGCACTTTGCTCTCTCACTCAAACATAAACCGCCCTTCTGCGCTCTGCCACCCACAGACACGCATCTCTGGCCTGGCATCACTTTGTACTCAGGCCTATAGATTAGTTTTGATTCTAAACCGGGGGGAGGGGGTTTCTAATATAACATATGGATTTGTTTTAAAATGGTCATACAAAGGATTATTTGGCTATTTGATTTGAATTTTAGGACCCCTCAAAACAAATATATAAAACATTAAATTAAAGAGTTTGTTTTAAAGTGAGATATAAGAAAGATCAGGAAACAATTTCTTTAAATGTATTTAACCCCTTATTTTAGGCACTAAACTACTTCCATATAGAGTGCATTTGGGAAGTATTCAGACCCCTTGACTTTTCCCACAAATTAAATATCACATTTACATAAGTATTCAGACCTTTTGCTCAGTACTTTGTTGAAGCACCTTTTGGCAGTGATTAGTCTTGACTCTTGGGGTATGATGCTACAAGTTTGGCACGCCTGTATTTGGGCAGTTTTTCAGGTCTGTTCAGAGATGTTTGATCGAGTTCAAGTCCGGGCTCTGCCTGGGCCACTCAAGGACATTCAGAGACTTGTCCCGAAACCACTTCTGTGTTGTCTTGGCTGTGTGCTTAGGGTCGTTGTCCTGTTGGAAGGTGAACCTTCACCCCAGTCTGAGGTCGTTCCTGGAGCAGGTTTTCATCAAGGATCTCGCTGTACTTTGCTCCTTTCATCTTTCCCTTGATTCTGACTAGTCTCCCAGTCCCTGCTGCTGAAACACATCCCCACAGCATGATGCTGCCACCACCATGCTTCACCTTAGGGATGGTGCCAGGTTTTCTCTAGACGTGACACTTGGCATTCAGGCCGAAGAGTTCAATCTTGTTTTCATCAGACCTGAGAATCTTGTTTCTCATGGTCAGAGTCCTATAGGTGCCCTTTGGCAAACTCCGAGTGGGCTTTCTTTCGTCCTGCCCCTGAGCAAGGCAGTTAAACCCACTGTTCACCGGGTGCCGAAGACGTGGATGTCGATTAAGGCAGCAATCTGCACCTCTCTGATTCAGTGGGGTTAGGTTAAATGCAGAAGACACATTTCAGTTGTACAACTGGTTTCCATCTAGCCACTCTACCATAAAGGCCAGCTTGGTGGAGGGCTGCAGAGATGGTTGTCCTTCTGGAAGGTTCTCCCATTTCCACAGAGGAACTCTGGAGCTCTGTCAGTGACCATCGGGTTCTTAGTCACCTCACTGACCAAGGTCCTTCTCCCCCGATTGCTCAGTTTGGCTGGGTGGCCAGCTCAAACTTCTTCCATTTAAGAATAATGGAAGTCATTGTGTTCTTGTGGAACTTTAATGCTGCAGAAATGTGTTGATAGACTACCCCAGATCTGTGACTCGACACAATGATGTCTCGGAGCTCTACGGACAATTCCTGCAACCTCATTGCTTGGATTTTGCTCTGACATGCACTGTTAACTGGGTCCTTATATAGACAGGTGTGTGCCTTTCCAAATCCTGTCCAATCAATTGAATTTACCACAGGTGGACTCCAAGTTGTAGAAACATCTCAAGAATGATCAATGGAGAATAGGATGCACCTGAGCTCAACTTTGAGTCTCATAGCAAAGGTTTTGAATACTTAGGTAAATAATACTTTCCGAATGCACCGTATACTTACATTCATTTTTAAACTTGCACTGGGGTACCTTCAGACAAGTCTAGTGAGGCTTGTGGGTGTCCAACATGTAACTGTTTGTGAGAGACTCGCCTTTCCATAATGGGGTCATATTAGTTTGTAGCCCAAACTGTTCTAATGCTACAGACAGAAGTTGGCAGATCGGCTGTACTGTCTTCATGAGTCTTGCGACTCTTGTGGGGTTCTTAGAGCAAAAGAACCGACATGTTCGTGAGAGTCTCATCTTCCATATAGGGGTAATAGTATGTAGGCCAAACCATTTTTGTGAGATGACAGATTTTCGGGATGTCTCAAAGTCTGACAAACACAGCTATAGCTCTGTCACCTACCACTGCAGATGCGGAAGGGCGACATCGTTGGATGTGCTAGATTGAGACTCAGCCCAGATATCTTTAGTTTAAAGAGACATTTTTACATTTCTGCAGGGAGTGTTATTTCAATAGTGTGCTTGTGTTTTTTGAATGAGACTAACAGACCAACAGAGACCATTCAGCACTTTCATCAACACTGGTTCATCTTTTGTGGTTCCCCCCCAGCCAGTAGAGCCTGCCGCAATTTGATTCATGCTTGCATATTAGTAATGTTCACATCTCTTGAACCCACATCCCCCAGGTCTAATTGGTTCTTATCAACCATTTGTTCTGTCCGGTCCCTGATTTATGACACATCATACTACACTACCGTGCAGGGGAGGAGGCTCTGAGTTCTCTTGAACGGAGAGCTACTGTAGAAGGCATCTACTGCATCATAAAGTATGACATTGGAGAAACTTTAAGGCAAAAACAGACATAATTGGTACACAATATATTGTTAGAAACTAAAAGTGAAATTGAATTGGCTTTCACTCTTCTAAACGTTTTAATTGAATTGTTACCAGAATGACCACGTTTTTACAGCTCACCAGGCTTCATTTGACCTCTAGTGGGTTTAGATCTTTATGCAGTCCTCAGGAAATCTTAAGTATTTCTATTTAGGTGAGTAGTATTTGTGGGTAAGTGTTTTTAGTTTGTCATGAATGTAGTTTTTTTGCCTCCCTTCAGCTGTGGTCCCTTCAAAATCAAATGAAGTCGGCAGCAGCGGAGGGCCTGGCTAACTAATCAGCAGGCCTGCTGCTGGACACATCTTTCACTGGCCTGACTTGTCTATTAACTAAAAGCACTGTGAAGCTTTAGTCTCAATTACCACTCCCTCCACACTCCCCATCAATCACCAACCAACGTCTGTTTCACTAGAGCTCTGCCTGGGCTGATTTCTGAGCAGGCAACAGACAGGCTCTAGCAGGGTTCGATACTGCAACCAAACAGTCACATTTTTAATTGTTCACTGTTTACTAGGTCACATAGTTTTTGGTTCACTATTTTTTTTATTCAAACAGTAATGTGCAATTGACCAAAAATCGAAAGAGGCAACAACAGCACTGGAATGCCCCTGTCTGTGTGTGTCACGGCTCGACATAGCCTAAAGGGGAGATTTTGGAAACCCTCTGGGCCAGTCCATCATAACCGTCAGTGGCCCATTTGGGCCTGTGAAAAGAAAAAAAGGGTAATAATCCTATACACTGAACAAAAATATAAATGCAACATGTAAAGTGTTGGTCCCATGTTTCATGAGCTAAAATCAAAGGCTCAGAAATGTTCTGTATGCACAAAAAGCTTATTTCTCTCATTTTATGCACAAATTAGTTTACATCCCTGTTAGTGAGCATTTCTCCTTTGCCAAGATAATCCATCCACCTGACAGGCGTAGCATCTCAAGAAGGTGATTAAACAGCATGATCATTACACAGGTGCACCTTGTGCTGAGGACAATAAAAGGCCACTCTAAAACGTGCAGTTTTGTCACACAACACAATGCCACAGATGTTTCAAGTTGAGGGAACGTGCAATTGGAATGCTGACTGCAGGAATGTCCACCAGAGCAGATGACAGTGTTAATTTCTCTACTGTCGTTTTTGAGATTTTGGCAAGTATGTCCAACCGGCTTCAGAACCACAGACTATATGTAACTGCGCCAGTCCAGGACTTCAACATCCGGTTTCTTCACCTGAGGGATCATCTGAGACCAGCCACCTGAAACTGTGGGTTTGCAAAACCAAATAATTTCTGCACAAACTGTCAAACAGTCTCAGGGAAGCTCATCTGGGTGCTCGGTGTCTTCACCAGGGTCTTGACCTGACTGCAGTTTGGCATCATAACTGACTTCAGTGGGAAAATGTTCACCTTCGATGGCCAATGGCATGCTGGAGAAGTGTGCTCTTCACGGATGAATCCCGGTTTCAACTGTTCCGGGCGTTGTGTGGATGAGCGTTTTGCTGATGTCAATGCTGTCAACAGAGTGCCCGTGGTGGCGGTGGGGTTATGGTATGGCAAGGCATAAACTACAGACAACAAACACAATTGCGTTTTTATAGATGGCAGTTTGAAGGCACTGAGATACCGAGATACCGTGACGAGATCCTGAGGCCCATTGCCAGCAGATGAACGGCACGACATCCCCGCATGATAATGCACGG
This sequence comes from Oncorhynchus clarkii lewisi, assembly GCF_045791955.1. NCBI lineage: Eukaryota > Metazoa > Chordata > Actinopteri > Salmoniformes > Salmonidae > Oncorhynchus > Oncorhynchus clarkii. The sequence goes on along the minus strand of NC_092147.1, from coordinate 30,317,180 downwards.
CTCCATGTCGCAAGGATCTGTACACAATTCCTGGAAGCTTAAGCACTCCCAGTTCTTCCATGGCCTGCATACTCACCTGACATGTGACCCATTAAGCATGTTTGGGATGCTCTGGATCGACATGTACAACAGCGCGTTCTAGTTCCCGCCAATATCCAGCAACTTTGCACAGCCATTGAGTAGGACAACATTCCACAATCAACAGCCTGATTTAACGCTATGTGTAGCAAATGGTGGTCACTCACACCAGATACTGATTTTTGAAATATGTTTATTTTTATCCATGGCCCTACCTTTTTTAAGGGGTCTGTGACCACCCGATGCATATCTGTATTCCCAGTCATATGAAATCAATAGATTAGGGCCTAATGCATTTATTTCAATTGACTGATTTCCTTATATGATCTGTAACTCACTAAAATCTTTTAAATTGTTGCATCAAAGCTCATCACTAAGCTACGGATCCTGGGACTAAACACCTCCCTCTGCAACTGGATCCTGGACTTCCTGGCAGCCCCCCCCCCCCCCAGGTGGTGAGAGTAGGTAGCAACACATCTGCCACGCTGATCCTCAAATCTGGAGCTCCCCAGGGGTGCGTGCTCAGTCCCCTCCTGTACTCCCTGTTCACCCACGACAGCATGACCAGGCACGACTCCAACACCATAATTAAGTTTGCAGATGACACAACAGTGGTAGGCCTGATCACCGACAATGACGAGACAGCCTATAGGGAGGAGGTCAGAGACCTGGCCGGGTGGTGCCAGAATAACAACCTATCCCTCAACGTAACCAAGACCAAGGAGATGATTGTGGACTACAGGAAAAGGAGGTCGGAGCACTCCCCCATTCTCATTGACGGGGCTGTAGTGGAGCAGGTTGAGAGCTTCAAGTTCCTTGGTGTCCACATCAACAACAAACTAGAATGGTCCAAACACACCAAGACAGTCGTGAAGAGGGCACGACAAAGCCTATTCCCCCCCCAGGAAACTAAAAAGATTTGGCATGGGTCCTGAGATCCTCAAAAGGTTCTACAGCTGCAACATCAAGAGCATCCTGACTGTTGCATCACTGCCTGGTACGGCAATTGCTCAACCTCTGACTGCAAGGCACTACAGAGGGTAGTGCGTACGGCCCAGTACATCACTGGGGCTAAGCTGCCTGCCATCCAGGACCTCTACACCAGGCGGTGTCAGAGGAAAGCCCTAAAAATTGCCATGGACCCCAGCCACCCCAGTCATAGACTGTTCTCTCTAGGTTGTGGACAGGTGTCTTTTTATACTGATAACAAGTTCAAACAAGGGCCATTAATACAGGAACGAGTGGAGGACAGAGGAGCCTCTTAAATAAGAAGTTACAGGTCTGTGAGAGCCAGAAATCTTGCTTGTTTGTAAGTGACCAAATACTTATTTTCCACCATAATTTGCAAATAAATTCATAAAAAAATCCTATAATGTGATTTTCTGGATTTTTTTTCTCATTTTGTCTGTCATAGTTGAAGTGTACCTATGATGAAAATTACAGGCCTCATCTTTTTAAGTGTGAGAACTTGCACAATTGGTGGCTGACTAAATACTTTTTTGCCCCACTGTATATACATAGTCACTTTAACTATACATTCATGTACATACTGCGGTCAAATGATATGATCTAGCCTGTCAAGATACTGTATGTTGCATGAATTCAGAATGAAAATGCAATGAAATCAAAGAATGATTTAATTATTACTCTTTCACAATTTCACAAATTTTCAGCATGTATTTTCCTTACTCAGTAGGCTACGCTTGACAAGCAGTTCCCTTATTCCACCAGTTGGAATTATGTATAAGCATGGTCATGGCTGTGCGTACATTTTAACCACACTCTGAAGGGAAGGTTCATATTGATTGGCCCCTGGTATTTCAAAAGTCTTGGTTGAATAGTAAAACCACAGGTGTAGAAGCACGGTGGCTAGGAAAAACTCCCTAGAAAGGCCAAAACCTAGGAAGAAACCTAGAGAGGAACCAGGCTATGAGGGGTGGCCAGTCCTCTTCTGGCTATGCCGGGTGGAGATTATAACAGAACATGGCCAAGATGTTCAAATGTTCATAAATGACCAGCATGGTCAAATAATAATAATCACAGGCAGAACAGTTGAAACTGGAGCAGCAGCACGGTCAGGTGGACTGGGGACAGCAAGGAGTCATCATGCCAGGTAGTCCTGAGGCATGGTCCTAGGGCTCAGGTCCTCTGAAAGAGAATTAGAGAGAGCATAGTTAAATTCACACAGGACACCGGATAAGACAGGAGAAGTACTCCAGATATAACAAACTGACCCTAGCCCCCTGACACATAAACTACTGCAGCATAAATACTGGAGGCTGAGACAGCAGGGGTCAGGAGACACTGTGAGCAAGACGAATGTTGTTCAACTTGATTTTCCTTGTAAAGAGTTACATTGCATAGGAAACCGCTTTTTGGTCACTTTCTCTTTTTTGAAACATGATACAGTAACCACTAACTCTTGAAAATCTCAAATGGTGAGACAGACTAGCTACCACCTGGACATACTTCATAAGTGTGTTTGCCTCGCATGCTGTCTATTTAGTCAGGCAATGGCCACATTATTCTGACATATTTTAGAATATAAAAATAATGTGAATGTCAATGCATAATGCAATTGGGTAGGCCTTTTTAAAAGTGGTAATGCATACATTAATGCATACAGTCCCTGAAAATTTGAATTCAGTACTTTGACTTTCCAATGTCTGTATGAACCAGATATAGGTTACTTGCTCAGACGGCAAATGGAAGATAAAATCACCTACTATTGAAATGATGCAGCCTCGTTTGTTTTCCTGTCAGATCTTGACCTAGGACAGTATATTTTTCATTCCGGCAAATAGCTTTCTGTTGGCACTGGCCCAGTGTGCTGCCTGCTGTGTGCGGTAGCACATAGGGTCTATATGTCTACCCCGTTGTAAAGCGGTTAGCATGCTAATGATAGAGTAACCATTTTCTAGTAGACAGAAAGGCAATTTTAAAAGATAACTAACTACAAAGTAGTCTATGCTTACCTGGCAGAATCATGATTATTTGCATCAATCCTGTGGCAATTTGTTTTGAAAACTCCATCACAAGTGCCCTACAGAAACACAGCTAGCCAAACAACTGACTGGCTTGTGCACACCTGAATTGAAGGGTAACTAACTACGCACACAAAAAATGCAACATTTCTCATATTTTTCAAAGACCTCAAATGGTCCCCTGATGTGGTTTGGGCATTGTTGTGGACTTTGAAAAACAACACAATTGGATGTTCTGTTAAAAAGTGAGATTTTTGAGAGCAAAATCCTGTTACTGTGGTATCCTTTTGGTATGAAGTATAATTTTTTCAAAAACTGACCTCTAGAGGATTTTTCAGAAAAGAACACATGGCACTTTAAAAACTGCAATAAATAATTTTGCACTTGTTATTTATTTATTATTATTTAAGTCTGTCTCCTTTCCTGTTACAGTAAATCTATCAACATCAATGTAAAAATGTTAGTGTAGAATCCTGTCTAGTCTTCCCATCCTAGTATGTCCCCTCTGTTTGTTTCACTAGAGCTCTGTGTTGGGCTGAGGGGACAGCCTCTAGTCTTCACAACTGACCCTGTCAGATGACCTATAATAATTTAAAGAAATGTGACTCATTATGTAGCCTACCAGTTTGACTGTTATAAGATTTTGTATTTCGATAGCTACCTTCACAGAGGCTGGGAAATGAACAGTGGGTAGAGTTCTAGCTCCTGAACTCTGAGATTAGGTATCAGATGGACAATGAGGTGGCGTCACCAGACTCTTCCTGTGCCAGTAGCAAGAAATGATTACAAGCCAATTCAATTTGTCTTGGCCCCTCTAGTAATGTCATTGGTAATTTCAGCCCCACCTCTTGTGGTGGATCAGTGGGGCAGGGAGAAGTATTTTACTGAGCTCCTTTTGTCCTCCCTTGTTCTGGGCTGAATAGCGGGCCTCCTACCTGTGTGTGCGGGTGAGATGAGCTCCACTCACTGGGCCTGGCCCAGATAACCATCCCTCTCTGTTTTATAGAGGGGGGGGGGGGGGGGGGGGGTGGGTGCCACTCCTTCACTTGGGCTTAGCTTCCAAAGTGATATTTATTTATTTATTTATTTATTTCTTTCTTTCTTTCTTTCTTTCTTTCTTTCTTTCTTTCTTTCTTTCTTTCTTTCTTTCTTTCTTTCTTTCTTTCTTTCTTTCTTTCTTTCTTTCTTTCTTTCTTTCTTTCTTTCTTTCTTTCTTTCTTTCTTTCTTTCTTTCTTTCTTTCTTTCTTTCTTTCTTTCTTTCTTTCTTTCTTTCTTTCTTTCTTTCTTTCTTTCTTTCTTTCTTTCTTTCTTTCTTTCTTTCTTTCTTTCTTTCTTTCTTTCTTTCTTTCTTTCTTTCTTTCTTTCTTTCTTTCTTTCTTTCTTTCTTTCTTTCTTTCTTTCTTTCTTTCTTTCTTTCTTTCTTTCTTTCTTTCTTTCTTTCTTTCTTTCTTTCTTTCTTTCTTTCTTTCTTTCTTTCTTTCTTTCTTTCTTTCTTTCTTTCTTTCTTTCTTTCTTTCTTTCTTTCTTTCTTTCTTTCTTTCTTTCTTTCTTTCTTTCTTTCTTTCTTTCTTTCTTTCTTTCTTTCTTTCTTTCTTTCTTTCTTTCTTTCTTTCTTTCTTTCTTTCTTTCTTTCTTTCTTTCTTTCTTTCTTTCTTTCTTTCTTTCTTTCTGCCTAAAATGACACCCATCTAACTGCATGTAGCTCAGGACCTGAAGCAAGGATATGCATATTCTTGATACCATTTTAAAGGAAACACGTTGAAGTTTGTGGAAATGTGAAATTAATGTAGGAGAATATAACACATTAGATCTGGTAAAAGATAATATAAACCAAAGAACATGCATTTTCTATTTAAATACATTATCTGCTGAATGCAAGAGAGAGGATTCTAGGTGTAATTTCGATTTTGTCCACAAGATGGCAGTAGTGTGTGTTTAGCTTCATTCTGCTACAGTGAAGAATTACCTCACTACACAATATTTTTCATCAAGTCTGCCAGGAGTTTACCCAAATGTGCCAAATTGGTCAAATTATACATTTTCAAGTATATAACTATAGAGAACATACAAAAATGCTATGGTAACACAAATAATTACACACTCCCAGCAATGTCAGAGACAGCCGTGGGGTCAAACTGTAGAACCCAGTTCCCTACAGTTTGAATGAAAAAATAGATTTTATCAAATGAAACTATGCTACATTTTATCTCTGGGACCCTCAGGATGACAAATCAGAGCAATATTACTGAATGTAAGTACATTATTTACCTTCAGTGGTGAGTGTATCAAATCAGTTGCCGTGATAAGTGTTTAGTTGTTGTGCACTATCCTCAAATATTAGTAGGGTATTTTTTTCTGTAATAGCTATTGTAAATTCGACACTGCAGTTAGATTAACAAGAATTTAAGATTTCTTGCCCATATAAGACATGTCTATGTCCCAGAAAGTTGGCTGTTGTATAAATTGTTTTCTAGTCACATTATCGCATATTGAGCAACAACCGTCGACCAAGTAGTTTCTCACTGTCCTGATATGTTTGCATTTGTTTTATTTAACTAGGCAAGTCAGTTAAGAACAAATTCTTAGTTACAATGATGACCTACCAGGGAACAGTGGGTTAACTGCCTTGTTCAGAACAACAGATTTTTATCTTGTCAGCTCGGGGATTCAATCCAGCACCCTTTCAGTTGCTGGCCCAAAGCTCTAACCACTAGGCTACCTGCCTACCCGATATGTGGATGATGGCTCCACTGAAATCTCCCCCTGTCTGTGTCTGAAAGACATGTCTTTATTTCAGGAGGTGCTGATGATGTTGGACAACTATGTGCGGGACTTTAAAGCTCTGATTGACTGGATCCAGCTGCAGGAGAAGTTGGAGAAAACAGATGCCCAGAACAGGTGATCTATCTATGCCTTGGCTCTCTTCTTTTCTCTCTCTGGCTCGCTCGCTCACTCCCTGAGGGGAACCTCTAAGTGCCATCTCTGCTCCCTGGCTTTGAGTCTCAAACACACTAGATCAATCAATAGGCTTGCCTTGGCTGTAATTCAAGGTGATGCACCCGTTTATTGGCTCCTCTTTAACACAATGACCACAACACCATTTAAATGGGTATAAAAATTCAAGCTTTTAAGTTGCCTCCCAAGTTGTACATTTAAAGTAGGCTGTTAATCGGTCAGTCAACCTGCAACTTTTGTGTATGTTTCTGTGTTCCCATAAGTTGAATTGTTTTTATCTGAGATACAAATCTCCCCCTATGGTACTACAGTATATTACAATTTTATATATATATTTATTTTATTTGTCCTCTCTGAATCCAGACCCACGTCTTTGGCTTGGGAAGTGCGTAAGATGTCCCCAGGTCATCATGTGATGCCCAGCCCCTCATCTGACAGAATTGTCCACTCACCTAGTGCTCGCCGCGCCCTAAACTTTGGGTAAGATTTCTCCAACTCTTTTCTGGTTTGGTTGACAGCCCTAATCTCCACTGTTTCTGATTTGAACTCAAAGTGCTTACCATCATATTCATGTAATGACTGCCAGTCATTATGAACACACACCATTATACGGCAGTCATCAAAATCCCTCCTCACTTTACTCCCCATCAGCACATTCTGGGCAGCAGCATGTCCTCTGTTTCCTCTCAACTATATTCTGTGTAATACAGTCAGCCATCATTACATGTTCACAGTTGGAGTAAAGGGATCAGCAATGCTAATTTGATAGAAAATAGCATTAGAAACTTCTAATTAATAAATCAATGTGCAATATGATGTGCCAACTGGTCTGGGTTGGTAGTGGCTGCTCTGTGATCTGCTGGTAAGGGGATTGATTGCTGATGTTGAGGCATTTGTTTAATGTAATTTGTCAAGTCTCACTAGCCACGCCACAGAAACAGTGGGAGGTATAGATAAAAGTGTGGTTAAAGACTGCTGAAGCATCGGTTCAATATGTGCGGTGCCCTGTAATCGGATGCTCCAGGAAATGGGTATTGATCATTAGGGAGGTTTGTAGACCCTGAGCGTGTAGGGAGGAAAGCCTGGGTCAGACACCAGCCTGGGTGAGGCAGATGGCGCTGCTCACCTTATGGTCACCTCTTATTACTCTTGCTAGAGTAGCCAGTGACGTCACAGCCATTATTTAGAACAGTGGTCACCAACCGGTCGATCTTCAATGGATTCCTAGTCTATTTATTTATCGTTATTTGTTTTGCTCTGTTGGCGGTACAGTAGGTGCACTTGATTCAGAGGCCCTGTGCACCTTAAGCAAAGTGTTGCCATTTTGAACCACTTAATTTGTTTGAGATCTGTGCACATACTGCGCTGGCCAATCGGATAGCTCAAATCACCTTGCCTATGTCTTCCATGACCCCAGCCACAGTTTGATTCTAGCCTACCTTAGATTTCATAACTTTTAAAATCATGACCGGAGAGAGACTGTCAAAGAATATACCAAAGCGCTGCAGTTTTTATGAGTGAGTTTATGTCCAATTTCATTCAGCACTGTCAACACTGTTTTTGTTCAACACTATTACGAAGCATAAAACGTGCAAACAAACCCTACTTCCACTCGTGCTGCAGCTGCAATGAATGAGTACCCAGGTGTATCGATAGCCCTGCATTTTTATTATTAGCATCTTGTCGTGTATTTTAATATTGAGGAATATTTCACTTTCTCTGGTCATAGCAACAACATGAATTTGTGCATGAGGCAGATGCGGTGCTACTTGAATTTCGCCATCAGGTGGAATGACTGTTCCCTTTCTGGTCAGTCTCACCCGAGGAAAGGAAGTAGAGAGCAGGGACTGTGAGAGGCAGACCCTCTGCTGCTTTCTCCCTCCCTCTGCTGAGACTAAAAACTGTAAACTTCAGTGCGTTCAAGACAACTGGGAACACTGGAAGAAAAAAAAACTAGCCCCCTCCGGTGAAAAATCGTTTTAAACGGTCATCCAACTTGGAAACTCTATCTTTCTAGAATGTAACATTAATGTCATGTAAAAAAAAATTAAAAAAAATAATAATGTTAAAAAATACATCTGAGTGGTGGATCGATGCTTGCTTTTTGACTGCGAAAGTGATCTTGACTCAGAAAAGGTTGGTGACCACTGGTTTAAACTGTACTGTTGGACCGGCAGTTGTGTAGAGGAGAAGCTGTCTATTAAAACAAATAATTTATACTGATCTCTGTGGTGAAATGCTTCTGTGTATGTTGACATTGTGCTCATCTGGTTTTGAGTGATTTGTGTTCATCTCTCCAGTGGTCCTCCACCCACACTGGCCGTAGCTCGTCTGTCCCACACGGGCCCCAGCTGGGCTGACCGGGTCAAGTCCTCCCAGTCCCTTCCTGTCCCCAGCGAAGTCAACAACTATCCCGCAGAGAAACCAGGTAAGCACGAAATTTAGAGGGTGCACTATATGATCCTTACATGGTTTTGTGGTCTTTTTATAATCAGTGCATGTAAACCCCTCAGGGTGTGTATCCTCTTATGATTGATGTTTGCGGAGCAACACTTCTAATGAGTGTGTGTGTCATTCACTGTGTCCAGGTAAGAAGGACTCTGAGGGCTGGGAGACAGTACAGCGCGGGCGTCCGGCACGGCCTCGCTCTGCCGCCATCGTAGCGAAGGTCAGCCCGGTGCTGGCCCACATCAGCCCTAAAGATGATATCAACAAGGAGAACCAGCAGCCCCCTGGCAGGCCCTGCCCCCTGGACAAAGACGAGGGTCAGTGTGAACAACCAATCCCTGAGGAGCCCGACCCCCTGGTGGAGATGACAGGAGACTTAGAGAAGGGTCACATGATGGAGGTAGGGATGGGGGTTAAAATAATTTTACTATTCGAATAGTGGCATGTATTTTTGTCGGATAACATGTTTTTTTTTCATGTACGTAGCTACGTTTTTAAAACTGAGCACTGCTGCGTGAGGGAGAGAGGCTGGCACACTTTCAGACCCTTCTTCTCTAATGCTGCAGCTTCGAAGGGCTGTGTGTGTAGCGAGGAGACTGAGTGAGAGCGACAGAGATGCCAAGGAAACTCGGTTACAGCCAAGACTAGCTAACTTGTAGCAGCCACAATGTTATTTATCATCCTGTAAAACAGTGCCTGTCTTGACTGTAGTAGCATAGAGAAGCTAGCTAGGCTAATTGAGGCCACAAGCTGTGCTTTCTCCCCAACCCCATTCAGATAAAACAACAGCCTACCCGTTGGTTGCTCGTTGTATCCTACTCCTTCAGCTGTTATTTACAAAAATACATAGGTGCACGATATCTAAGGAAGTCTCGGTTTTGCTTGCCTGAGGTATTTCATGATAAGCTGTAGAACACACTATCTACCTAGAGAGTTTTCATCTGTATTTTTCGTAGCTGTCTACATACCACCACAGACTGATGCTGGCAATAAGACCGCACTGAATGAGCTGTATTTCGCCGTAAGCAAACAGGAAAACCGCTCACCCAGAGGTGGTGCTCCTAGTAGCCGGGGACTTTAATGCAGGGAAACTTAAATCCGTCTTAACAAATTTCTATCAGCATGTTAAATGTGCAACCAGAGGCGAAAAAAAACTCTGGACCACTTTTACTCCACACACAGAGATGCGTACAGAGCTCACCATCTATTTAGCAAATCTGACCATAATTCTATCCTTCTGATTGTTGCTTACAAGCAAAAATGTAAAGCAGGATGCACCAGTGATTCGATCAATAAAAAAGTGGTCAGATGATGCAGATGCTAAGCTACAGGACTGTTTTGTTAGCACAGACCTGGAATATGTTCCGGGATTCCTCTGATTGCATTGAGGAGTACACCACATCAGTCATTGGCTTCATCAATAAGTGCATTGACAATGTCGTCCCCACTGTGACCGTACGTAATACCCCAACCAGAAGCTATGGATTACAGGCAACATTCGCACTGAGGGCAGAGCTGCTGCTTTCAAGGAGCGGGACTCTAACCCCAGTTGCAGAGGCAGGTGTTTATAAGAAATCCTGCTATGCCTTCCGACGAACCATCAAACAGGCAAAGCGTCAATACAGGACTCGAATCGTACTACAACGGCGCTGATGCTTGTCGGATGTGGCAGGGCTTGCAATCCATTACAGACTACAAAGGGAAGCACAGTCGAAGTCTGCCCAGTGACACGAGCTAAACTACTTCTACGCTCGCTTTGAGGCAAATAACACTGAAACATGCATGAGAGCACTAGCTGTTCTGGAAGACTATGTGATCACACTCTCCACAGCCAATATGAGTAAGACCTTTAACATGGTCAACATTCACGAGGCTGCAGGGCCGGATGGATTACCAGGATGTGTACTGCATGCATGCGCTGACCAACTGGCAAGTGTCTTCATTGACATTTTTCAACATCTCCCTGTCCGAATCTGTAATACCAACATGTTTTAAGCAGACCACCACAGTCCCTGTGCCCAAGAGCACTAAGGTAACCTGCCAAAATGACTACCGACCCATTGCACTCACGTCTGTAGCCATGAAATGCTTTGGAATGCTGGTCATGGCTCACCACAACACCATTGTCCCAGAAAACCCTAGACCCACTCCAATTTCCATACAGATCCACAGATGATGCATTCTCTAGTGAACTCCACACTGCCCTTTCCCACCTGGGCAAAAGGAAGAATGCTATTCAAAATGCTGTGAGAATGCTATTCATTGACTACAGCTCAGCGTTCAACACCATAGTGCCCTCAAAGCTCATCACTAAGCTAAGGACCCTGGGACTAAACACCTCCCTCTGCAACTGGATCCTGGACTTCCTGACGGGCTGCCCCCAGGTGGTAAGGGTAGGTAACAACACATCCGCCACGCTATTCCTCAACACGGGCCCCTCAGGTGCGTGTTCAGTCCCCTCCTGTACTCCCTGGTCACTCATGGATGCATGGCCAAGCACGACTCCAACACCATCATTAAGTTTGCAGATGACACAACAGTGGTAGCCGACAACGATGAGAAAGCCTATAGGGAGGAGGTCAGAGACCTGGCCGTGTGGTGCCAGACAACCTCTCCCTCAATGTGATCAAGACAAAGGAGATGATTGTGGACTACAGGAAAAAGAGGACTGAGCACGCCACCATTCTCATCGACGGGGCTGTAGTGGAGCAGGTTGAGAGCTTCAAGGTCCTTGGTGTCCACATCACCAACAAACTAACATAGTCGAAGCACACCAAGATAGTCGTGAACAGGGCACAACAGAATTGTCAGACTCCAGCCTCATAGACTGTTTTCTCTGCTACTGCACTGCAAGCAGTACTGGAGCGCCAAGTCTAGGTCCAAGAGGCTTCTAAACAGATTCTACCCCCAAGCCATAAGACTCCTGAACATCTAATAAAATGGCCACCCAGACTATTTGCATTGCACCCCCCCCTCTTTTACACCGTTGCTACTCTCTGTTGTTATCATCTATGGATAGTCACGTTAATTACTCTTCCTACATGTACATATTACCTCAACTAACCGGTGCCGCTGCACATTGACTCTGTACCGGTACCCCCTTGTATATAGTCTCGCTATTGTTATTTTAGTGCTGCTCTTTAATTACTTGTTACTTTTATTTCTTATTCATATTTTTTTTTTACTGCATTGTTGGCTAGGGGCTCATAAGTAAGCATTTCACTGTAAGGTCTACATGTTGTATTCGGCACATGTGACTAATAAAATTGCATTTGATTCTCATTTCGCTAACTTTTAATTCTGTAATTGTATTCCATCTTGTAATCTCACTCCACTTGCTACACATTTAGCCTTTTTGCCACTTTGATTGGCCAACATAAGCTACACACGTGATGGCTAGCGGCCTTTTTATGGGGAGCACTGTGCATCCAAATTCTATTGAAGAGTTTGTTTTATTAAATGAATCATTTGAAATGTCATGGTATGTCCTTGTCTAAGAATGTCACATTGATATTTCAATTTAATTTAGAAAAAGCCTTTTCAGTCAAATCAGGTAAAGAAAAATGTATTTGCAAAAATGAATACTCACACAAGTATTCTAATACTAACGTCTGTTCGGATATTCAAATAACCATGCACATCCCTAGTACTGAGCCCTGAAGTCACTCACCCTCCCAGCAGTCCCCAGATATCAATTATTCAGGACGACAGGAGACGTGGAGCAGAGTAACACAAGACCGTTTTATCACTTACATTGTTTTGGTTTTGGGCTCCACATTATTCATAGACAACCTTTCCAGACAGGGCATATCAGTTTTAACACAATTGCTCGTACACTGACACTTCAGAAGCAGAAATATGCTATTTTCCCTCTCATTAAATAAATACTCATTGCCTCGGAACACACTGGGTATGGGTGTATTCTAGGCATTGCTTATTTGAAATACACATTTCATGTATTTCCACATTGTGTTTATTTGATGTTTTGATGAGAATTGAATGGTTAGGGCATGTTATTGCCAACCTCCTTGCATGATGTGTGTTTTCAGCTGTGTTAATCGTTTTGTTTCTGTTTTACTGCTCTCATGAAATGCTTGGAATATGCATGTCTTGAATGGTGTGTGTGTGATTGTGTTGGTATAGCCCCCATCAGACAGTGCGCAAGACTCTGGGCAGTGTGTCAACCCACCCTGTGAGGACGCGCCTCCCCCCATACCAGCCCCTACCCTTTACCTTACCCAGGACCCAGACCCTACGATATTCCCAGCCTTATCCCTACCAGTCCCTGCCCTAGCTCTCCCTCCATCCCTAGACTCAGCCCAGACGGATGGGCCCTGTGCTCTGGGGGACAAGGGGACTGCGGGGGGCACGTCACAGGGCATGGCAACATCTGCTCCAGGACCGGCTGAGGCTCCCATGGCAGCGGTGAAACTGGAGAGTGTGCTGGACCCCAAAGAGCTTTCCACTGTGAGTGCTGAGAGATGGAGGAGCAGAGGGAGGGGAGGGCTCAGGGCAGGGGGTCATGGATCCCCCATGGACCTTCAGCGCCTAAACAAAGTCAATCTACAGAGCCTCCAGCCACAATGTGCTAACATGACAGGCGGCACAGCCCCCTCAGAAAAGCCCCATGCCAGGTAGGCAGGACAGTTTGTGTGGGGGTGTTGGTGGTTGGCTGTGAGAGGATGTCCATGGGGCTCTTGTTGTGAGAGCTCAGAAAGCAGTGTCTGTCATGCTTGTTGCTGGTACTCCTGAAGTGGCTGGCCCAGTTGTTATGCTGTGTTGAGGAAGTGGCCACTAATCAAAACGACTGTGCTTTGAGCTGAAATGGTGCGAACCTGTGACAGGGTATCCAGTTCAGGGACAGGTTCAGCCCAAAGGGCCAGGGATCATGGCATGTGTACAATGGCTGTGTCAGGTATTAGTTTGTTTTCTGTCTCCATTGTGCATTAAGTGATCAGCAACCGTCCTGTGTCAGGTTTATTACTGCCTCATTTGGCATCATAAGTAGTCTCTGGAGTTAATTGAGGAGAACCTCCTTCACTAGCAGGGCTACTGTCATAGATACATCCACAGCACCTTAACCTCTTCTGAAGGCCATTCATTATACCTAGAGATGGAGGGCTTCTAAATGGTCTACAGGGAAGTTATCTAAGCTCAGATCAAACACAGGCAGACCTGGTCTTAGTGCTGGGCCAGGCCAGACGCCTCTGTGGGTGGCTCAGATAAGCCGTGCTGTTTAGACTGCACTGCAGGCCCCTAGTTAGAGAGAAACTGCCTCAGTGGTGAGAGAAACCTCTCCCTCATTAAGTTAGACTGGAGCTCTGGCCTCTCTGGACTGGAGTGCTGTTAACTGTCTGTCCTCCCTGATAGTGATTGGACGGCAAGTAGCCTAGAGGTTAAGAGTGTAACTGAAAGGTTGCTGAGTCGAATCCCCGATCCGACAAGGTGAAAAACCTGTCTGTGCTGTTGACCCTAAATGCTCCTCTAAGTCGCTCTAAATAAGAGTGTTTTCAAATTTACTAAAATGTAAATGTAATTTGTGACTAAGGAAAGGCAGTTGGTCAAGTTCATGTTGTAAGTGTAAAGACTAATAGAAATTGAGACATTTTGAGCTCCATCAGGCTGTTTAGACTCATCTAGTAAGTATTTATTCCTACACCATGTCAGTGAATTGGTCCCATGGTTGTGCCTCCTTCCAACATCTCGTCATTCTCACAGGGAACTTGTTCTGCATGACTCCTGAATGCTTCCTCACCTGTGATCTTGTGATTGATCGTGTGGTGTGGTTTGTGCTTTTGGGTTTGATGTTCTTTTCTGTTTTTACATGTTATGATACTAAGGGTCTTGGGAACTTTTCTAAATAGTACCTTTAGAGCTGTAGGAAATTAAGAGTCATTGTTCTTGAATATAAAATTCATGGAATCTTTTAAGTTGATCACACCAAGCCCACCAGTATATACATGTAATAACATATTTCACAATCTTGATAAAAGCAATATACAACATTCCTGCATTTTAGAGAGGTACAGATAGACCCTGACTGCCAGTGGGCTTAGTGAAACCTGAATGAGTAAGAAAGTGCTATATGTGAGCGTGTGTGTGCCGTGTGTCCAGCCCCAGTCCATGGCAGAGGTCCTGGCAAAGAAGGAGGAGCTGGCTGACCGCCTGGAGAAGGCCAACGAGGAGGCTATCGCCAGCGCCATCGCTGAAGAGGAACAGCTGACCAGAGAGATCCAGGCTGAGAACAATGACCTGGAGACTGACAATGAAAGTGACTTCTCTGTAAGACACATACCTCACACACTCTCTCAATTTTCTTTGGTCATATGAAGTGCTTTTGAAGTGGTAGGATCTCTTTCCCCCAGGTCTTGAGTTTTTCTCGCCTTGTAATATCCATATGATTGCCAGTGATCGTGAACTGATTATCTCTCCCCCAGGCCAGCATTGGCAGTGGAGGTGGATTCAACATGGATTGGAGTGACATGCTAGCCGACTATGACGGTAAATCTCTTTTCTGTTTAACTGTAATATATCTATAATGAGATGGGTTGAGTGTTGATGCTCTTGCTAAAGACACAGATGTGGTCAATGTCCAGACTCGCCTCTCTCTGCAGCGCGGGAGCCGTGGCGTCAGAGCACCTCCTGGGGGGACATTGTGGAGGAGGAGCCTTCCAGACCACCTGGCCATGGAATCCACATGCACGAGAAACTGTCCTCCCCATCTCGCAAAAGGTGAGATACACACCCTCATGTGTATCATCTTTCTTTGTCAGAGAAAAGATCTTGGTGCATGTCAAAGTTCGCTCCTATTTTGGGGGAGAGGATAGGATGGCAGGTGTAAGTTGTTTTTTCTGTCTTATTTGGCAGAACCATCGCAGAGTCTAAGAAAAAACATGAAGAGAAGCAGCTGAAGGCCCAGCAGCTCCGGGATAAACTGCGAGATGAGAAGACCCACAAACTGCAGAAGCTCCTGGAGAGGGTGAGTGGCCATACAGAGCCAATGGGAAACACCACAGCCTTGCCCAGCTCAGCCTGGCCACGTGGAGAGCTTCTGTCAGCACACTGCCAAATAGAATCACTAAATAACAGAGGCCAGCTCTCAGTCTCGCTCAGCCCAGCTGACCACAGACACGTCTGGGAGAGACGTAGCCCAAACTCAACAATCTTTCATGACGTTTGTTTTTGTTCTCCAGGCCCTCATGAGATGAGTGTGCCCTTCAATAATCTTGAGTATTAACCACATAAGTACATGAAGTGGTGTATATTCACATGAATCCCTGTGGACATCGTACCAGAGCGGGTAGCAGCAAATGCTTTGAATGCAAGACACCATAATAGTGTCTGCCTTGGTTAGAGAATGTACATGAGTAAAATGAGCTGACCCAGGCTGTCTTTCCCTCACAGGAGAAGGAGGTCAGGAAATGGAAGGAGGAGTTGTTGGACCAGCGGCGGAGGATGATGGAGGAGAAGTTACTCCATGCAGAGTTCAAGCGGGAGCTGCAGCTCCAGGCCATAGTGAAGAAGGCTCAGGAGGAGGAGGCCAAGGTACAGGACTGACCCCTAGGACTCTCCACACCTAGCTACATGTCCAAGAGTTGAAGTATTTTCCTAATTAGATGTTTCTTTTGATAATAATTTTGGACATTGAGAATGTTCTTAAATGCAAAGAAACAGGATCACAGAAAAAAGCAATGGCAAACTAGACTAGAGGCAGACTATTGTTATAATAATCACTTTTGTTTGTAGCTCATTGAGTCAGGCTTGTTGACCAGTCCCTTGTGTCTGTCTGCAGGTGAATGAGATAGCATTCATCAACACTCTGGAAGCTCAGAACAAGAGGCACGATGTGCTGGCCAAGCTGAACGAGTACGAGCAGCGCCTCAACGAGCTGCAGGAGGAGAGAGGCAGGAGACAGGAGGAGAAGCAGGCCAGAGACGAGGCTGTACAGGTAACAGTGGACAGCAGCAGCTCCCCCTCTCCCCCTTAGACGTCTCTGCCTTACCACTACAGTGTACAGTCCCACTGACTGGCTGTGGTCCCTGTCTGTCTCCCCAGGAGCGTAAGCGGGCTCTGGAGGCAGAGCGGCAGGCACGGGTGGAGGAGCTGCTGATGAGGAGGAAGGAGCAGGAGACACGCATCGAGCAGCAGAAGCAGGAGAAAGAGAGGGCCAGGGAAGACGCTGCACGAGAGAGGGCCAGGTCTGTACCCCCTTGCTCAGTTGGAATCAACTATCTGTTTTTGTATTCTTACCTAAGGTGCTTCCATCATCACATGCTAACCAGCCCTTAATCATAACAGCATTTCACCCAACAGACAATGTGCTTTGTCTGAAATAGATATCCCCCCCCACCCTAATCTGAAGGATCTTCTTCTCACTGTTCCAGTCTGTTGTTCTCTCCACAGAGACAGAGAGGAGCGTCTGGCTGCCCTCAGCGCTGCTCAACAGGAGGCCATGGAGGAACTGCAGAAGAAGATCCAGATGAAGGTTAGTGAGGCTGCTGCACAATCTCACTCCTGCCTCAGATATTTCCACAAAGCATCTCTCCCAAAAATGTATAGCACCGTTATATCAACACACTTTGACATCTAATCACTTGCTGATAATGTTGCATAAAATGTTTGAAAGGTCTATCATTTATTTTCATCGAACACAATTAAAGCTAACATAGGCCCTAGATGCCTTTAATTGTCCAACTTATAGGCATGCCCAATTTTAAGCTTTTTTTTTAACAACGTGTTATTGCGTTCCAAGGGGATAACTTGAAATGACTAGATGTAGGTTAATGAAATAATCTAAAGAAAACGATGTGATTATTTATTAGCCTATGTGGTTAAGTGTTTAGATCCTCATAGATCCTCATATAAGTGTTTCATATCATGTGAAATAGGGCTCATGTGGAATCATTTTCATAAGCATGTAAGTCTAGAATATTTGTGGAGTGATAATATAGAAATAGCTAAACATTCTTCAACCACTCCAAAGCAATTTCATGTGGAGCAGGAACCACTGACTACTTTTTCTTTATCAAAACACCTGCTGGTAACTCTTATCTGGTCAGGACACCTTATGTGCTCCTCTAAAGATCTATCGACTAGGTTGGACTCTTATGACCAAAGAGGCTTCACGCATAGCTTTTATTTTGACTTGTAAGTGTGGTAGTAAAATGTCTCTATTCTCAGCACTTAGAACCGATTTTCTACTCTGAGACACTTTGTGGATACGGCTCCTGTCTAAAGTTTACATTTCCTTGTTGTAGACCAGACTAAAGTCCCTCTTAATCTCATGATCTCTTGGTTGTTCTCTTTCCCAGCATGATGAGAGCAGTCGCAGGCACATGGAGCAGATTGAACAGAGGAAGGAGAAGGCAGCAGAACTCAGCAGTGGCAGACATGCCAACACTGACTATGCCCCCAAACTGACACCGTATGAGCGCAAGAAACAGTGCTCCTTGTGCAATGTTGTGGTATGTACACAAAGTCCCAGTTTCAAATGATTCTCCATAGTTTTTTAACAAGATGTCTTTGTATTGTTCTTCGTGTAGATGATGATTGATATTTTGCCCACTTGTCCTTGGCATGTTTCTTGTCACACTAGACAGATGCTGACATGCTGAGTAGAGAAAGTATATACTAAATGGTTAATTGGCTTGATCCACTCTCCAGTGAGAAGTTCACCCTTTACTTCATTAACTTAATTCCTTGCACTAATTTGTGAGACTGATTGGCTTACATGCTTAACCTAAACTGAAGGGGAAAGGAGCAGCAGCAGCTTTGTGGCAGTAGAGCAGCTCTGGCGGTCCCCCTTGGCAGACTGTATGCATATAAATGCTCATGAGAAGGAGATTCAGTGGATTTTGGAAGAGAATGTATTTAAATGAGGATTTAACTGCATTGATTAAACATGATCTCTGGGGTGGAGATTTATGACTGGGCATGACTATGCTTTTCAAGTGACGGGCAACAAATCTATTGGCAGGCACATTTATCTGTGACGGACCAGGCTGGCTCTCACCGCAACAAGGTTGCGACACCTTGGAGCTCCAACTAGCATCAGATAAACAGGAGTGTGTGGGGGGAGGGGGGAATCTTGTTAACATTTCCGATGACCTTGGCTAGCATCTGACACTAGAGATCATCTATAGGCCCGCAGCCAGCACTCTATTTAATGACATTAAACCGAGGCCATCCGTAATGGGCTTTGTTCTAGCCCTTGGTGGGAGGAAACAACACGTCCACATCAACCTAACCTCATGCTGTTTGTGTCAATTCTTCATCTTCACGCCATGCTTTTGTCTGTGTATAGTCCAGCTCAGTTTTTCCCACAGTTTGTGGTTTACTGTACCAGTGTTTTCAGTGTGGTTTTCCAGACATGCCACACTATATATAGTCACTCTGTGTGAGGAGCAAGAACGACCGAAGGGACATTGGTTCATCAGTTGGTTTGAGGATGAGTCATTGACACAAACAAAAAGAGTACAGGGATAACATATTCTGCTTGACTTAGAAAAGGAATAGACCATCCTAGAGCCAATCACATTAATGTTGTTATATAGGCTACATTTGTTCACTGTAAATGTTTGTGTTGAGATGGATCATCCTTAGTGGATCTGTCAGCCCCCGATTTCATATTGCAGTAATTACTATGATCCAGCTGTGCTGTCAGAAAGGAGAATGCCATTAAATACAGCCATGAAGGCATCTTCAGTTTAACAATGCTCTCATATGTGTCTGACACATCACATGCTGTTTGAAGAAACTACGTGGCTACCCTTGTCACCTTCTTAACCATGTCAATTCATTCCACTAAAGGCTTGTTGACTGCAGTTAAGTTCCTTACACCTACTACGAATTAGGACTCACTATTTGGTCCGATGGAGGAGAAAGTCTGTCTGATCTTATTGAAAACCAGTTGTAATGTATAGTGTCAGTCAGTAGTTAGGTTTCCATCCAATTGGTGACAGATTTTCATGCTAATATTCTAAAATCCACATAAAGAAAATATGCACATTTTCCCACCAGTGGTGTCTCCACCAAACGGATTTGTTGTGGATAAAAGTCTGTGCGTGATGACGTAGTGCACACATTAACTTTTTTGATTAAAGTTATGTACCAATTAAAAATCTAAAGTTCAATGTGTTTCCATCGCATTTTCAACTCTACCGATCGTTTTGACACACACTCTGTTGAGTTAAATAGTAAATGTACCTACTCTGGTCTTGACACATGTGCTCTAGTCAACAGCTGGCAGATACAGTGAGGGTAGACTAGTCTACATTATGAGATTATTATGGATAAGAGCAATAATATTTTTTATTTGTCAAACGGCAGACAAGCAGCGATGATCATGTCACCAGAAGAAGAACCTGGATATTTATTGGAAAGGAGCATCAAGCTCATCACCTTGCACTTTCACCACCCTGTGAAGTTCATCATAACTTATTTAATCTGTAGCCTAATAATAGTGGGAAGACCACATACCATTTCATCGCGTGACTCCAAGTTTGCTTCGATATGATGGATATTATATAAATATTTGTGCATAAAGGCATTTCCACCACCATTTTTTTCATAGTACATTTTATCAACACAAAAAGATACCACCATGTCGAACGAACAAACTCTGCATTAATACAATTATAGCAAAATTACCTGTTTCCATCACAGTTGTCGTGATTTTATTTTAGTATGGTATGACTTTACTCACATATAAACTTTGGATGAAAATGTGGTTTGTGATGTAGTAAGTCACTAAACCTTGAGTCCGTGTCGAGTCCCAAATCCCATGTGCTCGAGCCAGAGTCCAAGTTCGAATCACGAGTCGAGTCACGAATGTCTATGGCTGAAGTTCTAGTCCCAGTGCTCGAGTTCTGGTCCAAATGCTCACGGAGTGCGCATGAACTCAAAATCAAAACATTTTCCCAGTCAGATATAGTGTAGCGGCAAGAGAAATTATTTAGTAAATACATTTTTTTTTTTCCTTTCTTTCTGTGCCACCAAATGTTTACATATAGGCTGCTGGTAACATTATCAGTTTGTTAGCTAGCTATCTAATGAGGTTACATGACTGAAGAAAGTGTAGCCTAAACAAGGTGTAGCTGGAAAAAAACTGAACCCTCGCTGCGCATCACGTGCTGCTAATATTCTGATTATCATAGCCTATCCAGTCCCAAGTGCAAATACAAGTCACAAGAAGGTGAGTCCGAGTCACCAATGGTCAAATCCGTGTCGAATTACAAGTCATGGGGACTAAATTTGGACTAGAATCCTGGACTTGAGTACTACAACATTGGTTTAAGTGGCCTCCCATGGGGAGGACCCTGTCGATCCTGTCTGCCTCTGTCTCCATTGTGTCCTCAGCAGTGACTTCTGACCTGTGTGTTTGTAGATCACCACGGAGGTGCACCTGTACAGCCACACCAAGGGCAAGAGGCACCAACAGGCCGTGAGAGACAGCAGCAGCATCCAGGGACGCGAGCTCTCAGACGAGGAAGTGGTGCGTACCCCCACAGTCTTACCTCAAATAGAAAGATACCCCCATCCACCATCCCAACAAAATAATACCACTCAGATATTGTCTGTGATATTAAATCAAGGTTATTTGTCATTTATGACAGGCTCATTATTATTGTTTATGAATCCCGTCATATAGTAGCTCTCTCGCAGGTCTTTGTGAGATTATAAATGGGCCCTGAAATGTAAACAGTTAGAGTTCAGTGACTCAGTAGAGGGGGTGACATCACCCCCATGTCTACAGGCCATTCTGTCACAGAGTGCTTTTCATGGGAAGACTGCTTGTTAAAGGAAGGAGGCTTCTCAGCCTGCTCTGCAATATGAGATTGCCTTTTCAGCATGCTGCTCTTTGTGAGGCTGACAACTGTTGGTGCTATATGCATCACCTTTGGCCCTAGCAGCTCCTTCATTCAAACCTGTTCTCACAGGCTGATCATTAATCCCCCCACCTTCCACTCTAAATCATTTGCTTTCCAACTGCAGCCCGTTTCTCTGTTTGACAGTATGATAAACAAGGCATTTGCAATGAAGGTATGAAAATCTCCAATACAGTACTACGGCCACAGTCAGTATCACACTATCTCTTCAGACTGCCTTTAAACCATGCAGTGTAGGCTATGCTTTACAATAGTAGTGGCTGGTGGGGTTTGAAATGGCCTAGCTAACGGGTCCAAACGATTGCAATGTATGTACTATGGATCAGCAGCATGGTGTTTTCTGTGTAATAAATGCTCTTAGCATTTACTGCTCTATGTTTCTATTATGGGGTATTCAGCCCTGCTTTTGTTCCATGTTTTCATTCAGCATTCAAGGTTAATCAGACAGGAGATGGAGAAATGTCTTGGGATTTTTGTATAGATAGACTACGCTTGCCTTCCTTTATTTTTATGTCCTGTTAATTTTGGTGTGCAGTATTTAATTCATGCAACTGGCAACTATTTTCCAGCTGTTGGTTCCATAACTCTTGCTGGAATGAAAGATTTTTAATTAAAATGAAGATTGTTGGCTGAACTGTACAGGGTTCACTACATAGTTTTTCAGTGAAGGCGGGCGGCAGATGCCCCAAAGCTTTATATTTAGTCATCTTCTCCCGTTTTGAAGGACTCACAAATTAAATTGAGGATACAATGATTATCTACAGGGCTGGATCGATGTGCAGAGATAACGGCTGGGATTGCAATCACTCTCTTTACTTAAACGTATAAGTTGTCATCTGTCCTGTTTTAAGATGATATAGGAAATGTCCAGGACCCCTCGTGTTAGACATGTTGGATTTATTTATTGGCGCAAAAAAACAAGTGAACTCTCCAAGGGACTACTCATCCCTCTCCTGCACCCTCAGCTGGGCCTCTGACGGTGGGGGTGTGGGACTGACCTGGGCCTCCAGAGGGATCGCTAGGCTGTGGTGAACTCAGGCCTCTCTCTGGGTATAAGAGTTGACCTCCTGGAGCCAGCACTAAATTAGGTTCTTGTTGATGATGAATCCCCTCTGGTGGCCAGAGAGCCCTGTTGAGATACACAGAGTGCCGGCTGATGTTACCCTGTCTCTGCCAGGCAATCAGAAAGAAGTGTACAGAGTTGTAAAGTCTTTTCACTCATCGAAGGAGTGAAGTTGTGGTTCAGATTTCCTGAAAGACAAAAATGTAATTGAAAAGAGTTGTTAAGGAACAGCGTGCTAAAGAATTAGGCGCTCAGGGAACGTAGAGAACAAACGTTATTATATTTTGGGATTGTTATCAGTCTGTAATCTTTCATCTTCATGTGTACAGTGTTCCTAGTGCTACAGGACTTGAATGTCACAAAGCATTCAGCTCCATTTGAAAAATAGTCCCGTGAACAGTTGCTTAGATGGTGTGTAACTGGATTCAGTATGCCATCACATTGTACCCAACATGACATACAGCTAGCTGTCTGTTTCACACCAAGTGGGAAAGCCAACTTTGTCTTGGACAAAAGAGGTGGTGGGGGAACATATCACTTAGATTGTGCCTGTCTCTAAAGAGGCCTGTTTTCTGGGCACTGTGGGTGTGTAATGTTTAGACAGCTCTCTGGTTACTCCCTCCAGAATGGAACACAAGAGAAGCCGTGTGTGGTAGGTATTGTGAAGGAGCTCTGCCCTCAGGCCTGGCTCTGTGGCCCATTGTCCTCCTGCTTCAGCCAGACACCTGTCTGTCACACTGCCTCATCAGATCACCTGACAAGATACAGAAAATCACTAATAGTTTTAAGTTCACGAAGAAGTATTAGGCTATAACATGATAATCTTGATATCAATTAATTATGTACATTAATTTATGTTTAAGCTCCCTTTCAAACGGTCTTTGATGTGATTTTGAGATTAGTAATGTCTTTGAGGTGTTGCTGAAACAATTCTGTTAAGTAAATGGCAGTAGCACAGGAGTGGATAGGCTCTCAGGGAGAATACTGAACAGCTGCCTCTCAAGCAAGGCAGAGCCACGGTCATGACTGAAAGGCTCAGCTGAACAATATTGCACTACACATGTCAGCACACAAGTGCTTATTTTGTATCTAACTCATTCATTAAAGACAGGTGACATTTATTCGCGATGTGTTCAACTTCCAGTGAAAAATAGTTTAGATTTTCATGTGATGTTTCCCATCAGTAAATACACTAGATGTTTATTTTTCCCTTCAATCCCTTTAAAATCATGCTACCATTGATTCACCTGCCACGTCACATTGTATTCCTGTTAGGCCTGTATCTCTACTTATCTTAGAGGAGCAACTTTCTAATCACCCTGAACCTCCCTCTGATTGATCAGGTTGGTCACAAATCAATAAGTCAAACAAATAAAGGAATAAGAATTGATTCTCGGTCCTGTTTATGATTGCTATTATGACTCCTGGATTGCGAAGCGCTTTAGCACTTGGTTAACTGTAGGTCTTCTCTAGTTGTGCTTATGATGACAACACCTCATCTGAAACCCCTATTCAAGCAGCAGGTGCACTGCCAAAACTTGACAAAAAGGAATGGCATGCCACACGCTGGCTGCTGAATGGAAACGGTTATCTTGCGGGACCATCCCATCCTCTAGAGTTTTGGATGACAACATAATTGGGTAATTGGTTTCTTGCACATACATCATGTTCTTTTAAATTGGATTACCTCTCTCTGTCTCCTGGTGGAGATATCAGCTTGATCTGATCTGACAGGCCTGGTGTGGTGCACACTAGACTGGAAGCGACACCTCTTTCCCCTTCAGCAATACCATGGGTATGTGGCTTCAAACGAACAGCAATTGTTGCAGATGCCCTGATAATGACAGGATACAATTGCTCTGCCCAGAGGTGTAAATGCCACACAATGGACACACATCTGCCATTTCAATGGATAAGCTTCTACTTATAGCAGATTGCCTGGGCTTAGATTCAACTGCTTATTTTTTATTGTGATATGGACATAATTAGCTACATGTGTATTATGGTAGAACAGGTTTTGTGTTCTCAGTTTAACTGCCTACAGCTTTGAAGATCCTTGCTTTAGTTTGATAGACTATCCAGCCAGTCTATGATATCCTTGTGGTGATATGGGTGACCTCACAAAGGGGACTGCAGGCTATATTGAAAATATTTGTGGGTGCTGGCAGCAGGTGACTCTCAGTAGCTGGATGTTATGTCTACGGAAGGGAATATGGGACCCTGCATAATTACTCCCATAAGGCCCAATTCATTGTCACACTTTTGCACTTTTCTGTTGAACTTTTTTTCTTCCTCTCACTCCTTGTGTGTTCATCTCGATTTCAGAATGAGCTAATGAGATTGTAATTAAATGTTTTCATGCATTTCAGGAGCATCTTTCCTTAAAGAAGTACATAGTGGACATTGTGACGGACAACACTGTCTCCTCTGAGAGTGTGAAGGATGGAGAGGAGAGGCAGAAGGCACGCAAGAAGGCAAAGAAGCTCCGCACACGCATGAACTCCAGGTGATGCATCCATCTGTCCCCTCTCTCTTTCCCCTCTCTCGTTTCCAGCGAGAAGGCGCTTTATGAGTGACAAGGAGATGGAGAGCAGACGTTATGTGCATCACAGCTGTCCAAAGAATAATACTGATGAGTTAAATTTATGGCCACTTTCTGTGATTGAGGAGAAAAACTGGGAATCGATCTGAGGGCCCAGACTTTCACCTGTTAAGAGCTTTCCCCCTAATTGCTGCCACGGTGCTGCCAAAACTGAAGCCTCCTTCGGTGTACAATAGTATGTTAAAGTATGTGTAAACCATGCCTATTTTTCTTTCTCTGTGCTATTGATTTTTAAATGAAGTATCAAAGAAAATCAATAGTAATCAACAAATAGGAGGCAACGTGCCACCGTGTCAGATCCCAGGCATGGGCTCAATCAGTTTAGTAGCCGGTCACAACAAGGATAGGGAGGATGGGGTTTGGGGGCAGGAGAGGGATACGACAGAGTAGAGAAAAAGTTGTGGGATGAGCAATTTGTCACGGGGCAGGTTGGAGCGTGGGGGCCTGGGGGGGGGGGTTGCAGCACCAGAGATGACATGCGTCTCTGAGCTGCATCCTTAACGCTTACTCACACACAGTCCTGTATTGTAGTCACTTTTATTACCAGGACACATTGTGATGGATCCATGTTTGCTATGAAGTCTATTTTTAGCAGTGCTCGCTAACATTTTAACTGAACACAGTTCTCCCTTAACATTACTACTGTCACATTTATTTGTATTTTTTTATCCACCATTTTTAAATAATAGTACTTTGCTTTCAGTGAAATGTATCATTTAGTATTGCTGCTGTTACTTATCTTATGGAAGGGCTTGGGGCTGAGAAAACACCAACATAATCTGCCTGTTCACTGTCACTCCCAGGCACAGCCCTCTCTCCAGCCTCAGCCCCAACCCGAGCCCTGCTGAGACTAGCACTCAATGGCACAAGGCTTTCAGAGGTAGTAAATAACACAAAGCCCCTGCTAGCATAAAGGTGAGCAGCTCCACCGCTGGGTGGAAATGAGCCGTTTTATTGAAGCGTGGCAGGGTGTCTGTAAAATGCAAGAAGTTTTCATTGGACTCTGGGGCGGGCTTGTACTCCCCATCATAAACTACTGAACATAGTTTAACCCAAATGTTTGTGGTTTGGCTGTCTTTCCTTCAGTCATATAGGGCTGCTTTTCTTTTAAGAAAATATGCTGTTGAAAAGGCATGTAAGTAGCATGTCATTTTGTCAGGATGCGTTCTGGACTTTAAAACAAGGATTTGGAAGTGTGTACCTGCTCCTGTAGGGCAAGCTGTTTGGCTGTAGCCCACTGTGTGTGTTTCCTTTGGCTGGGAACAGAGTCCGTAGTGTGTGAGTGGAGCTCAGAAAGAGGTGGGTACACAAAGACACCCCTGTGTGCAACCTGGAGAGGTGATCATAGCCTTACTCATTTCACCCAGTGGAGGAGCTGGAGGGGTCCATATACACATGCACACCATGTTCCTGTGAGATGAGGCCCAAGGTAAGCCACTAGAGATTTCATGCTCATCTAGCCAACTTACTCCTAGTTTAAACAACCTGTCCCATTTGGGTGCACAGTGTAGAAGTCCACTCCGACGATTTAGCCGACGGTTTAGCTTCTATCCGTAATGCGCAGTATATACAGGAACACAGCATCAAACAGTATATATACACTTAACAGTTTAAAACTGAATTGCTTATAGGTAGATATTTTTACAGCATTGGCTCTCTGCCAGTTCAGATGAATAAAGAAGCTTGATTAATTGATTATTAGTTCTGCATTGTAGATTTGTGCTTTTTCCTTATTGCAGTTTACTAATATTTATAGCCGCAGCCCATTTAGCCGCGCCTGCTGCGGATCATGATGAATGGCTCAGCAATTGCTCCCCGTTTAACATGGGTGGGTGTAAACCTGTCAGAGATGAATATTGTAACATCAGAATGACAAACAGGCCAGGTATAGTTCAATTTCTGGTGGAAGCGAGGCAGCAAAAACATTTTTATTCAGTTGTCTTTGAGGACATGGTAAATAATGTGATAGAATGATGGACCTCAGTCACCCAACTAGCCGTTTTGCTGGTTGGTTTACTCAGAGTACATACAGCGTTTAAGCACCCTGACCTTGGCTTTGAATATCTCAGGGTAATGCCTCTCAGGTAATGCAGTTTATGGTGTTTTCTCTCTGTAAACAAGATTTGTTTTTCATACTTTCGGAAACGACAGTACTAATAGTATTTCATATTAAGTTTGTGAAAGCATTGTGAAAATGCATACATCCTCGGTTAATCCTGTAATCTTTGTGTGGGTATGTACGTACCCATTCACCTACAGTGACGGTCTACTCTAGAGCCCAGTGTGTGTGATCGAATTACCTTCCATTAAGCCCTCAAAATGTATCCCTCTACAATCCTGTATACCAGGCTTCAAAATTGAGACCAAAATACTGCCGTTTTTTTTTTACCCTTTGACTTGGAAGTGCGATACCACATTTTTGTTTTATTGGTCGCTAGGGTGCCAGTACATGTTTTTGGTTGAACATTTCTTAACCTTCCCGATTTAAATGTTGACTGCAAAATAGGCCTACCTGGCAGAATGATATCATGATGGTTTGTATCAATCACGGGACATTTGATAGTGTGTGTGTGTGTGTGTGTGTGTGTGTGTGTGTGTGTGTGTGTGTGTGTGTGTGTGTGTGTGTGTGTGTGTGTGTGTGTGTGTGTGTGTGTGTGTGTGTGTGTGTGTGTGTGTGTGTGTGTGTGTGTGTGTGTGTGTGTGTGTGTGTGTGTGTGTGTGTGTGTGTGTGTGTGATTTTTGACAGTGGAAACCTGAAAACACTAGAAACTATAACAACTGAATTTACCAAAAGATAAAAAGACACCCTTTTTGAGATTGCGCAGAGGTTTTTATTTTTCCCTCCAAACAATCAATCTAAATATGATATTGCCAAGTTAAAATGTGATTGTGAATTGAGGGTAGGTCATTATGGGCTACTTGCTCAGCCCACAAATTAAAAATAACATTTAAATGATGTGCGCATCATACTCTTTCCCGGGCTAGTATTCTTTTCACTCGGATCTTTGGCTTTCAGTTGGTACTGGCCCGGTGTGCTACTGGCAAATTTACATGACTGTCAAGCCTTGCAAGGGCATACTAATTTTAAAGATGGCTAGTCATTATTAGGCTGGTTTTGTATGGAATGCAGGTACATTATGGGATACAGGTCAGGTCATTTTTTTTGGTTGTCATTATCCATAAACTGAAGAAGTTAGTGAAAAACAGGTGGACCGCTGTCCTGATCCGGACCCAGAATGGTGTCAATGCGGACGATGTGTTCCAAAATGTAATGCTATTGAATTGTGATAGTAGGATGCACAAGGTGCTCTTTCAAAATGTGTTAGTGCATGGGCAGTTTTCCTCTTGTCATTTACTGACAGACCTTATGGTAGAGTGGCCAGATGGAAGCCATTCCTCAATAAAAAGTGCATGGCAGCCTGCTTGGAGCTTGCCAAAAGGCACCTAAAGGACTCTGACCATGAGAAACAAGATTCTCTGGTCTGATGAAACCAACTCTTTAGCCTGAATGTCAAGCACCACGTCTGGAGGAAACCTGACACCATCCCTACTGTGAAGCATGGTGGTGGAAGCATCATGCTGTGGGGATGTATTTCAGTGGCAGGGACTGGGAGACTAGTCAGGATCAAGGGAAAGATGAACGGAGCAAAGTACAGAGAGATCCTTGATGAAAATATCCTCCAGAGCGCTCAGAACCTGAGACTGGGTTGAAGTTTGCCCTTCTAAAAGGACAACGACCTGAAGCACACAGCCAAATCAACGCAGGAGTGGCTTTGCGACAAGTCTCTGAATGTCCTTGAGTGGCCCAGCCACAGCCCGGCTTGAACCCAATTGAGCATCTCTGAAAATAGCTGTGTAGCGATGCTCCCCATCCAACCAGAAAGATCTTGAGGTTCTGCAGAAAATAATGGGAGAAACTCACCAAATACAGGTGCCAAGCTTGTAGCTTGTAGGTGCCAAGAAGACTCGAGGCTGTAATCGCTGACAAAGGTGTTTCTACAAGGTGTTGAGTAAAGGGTCTGAATACTTATGTAAATAGGGTATTTCAGTTTTTAGGTTTTTATGTTTTAACACATTTACAGACATTTCTAAAAAAAAACGTATTTGTCTTTGTTATTATTTGGGTATTT
The DNA here is from genome assembly GCF_045791955.1 of Oncorhynchus clarkii lewisi. NCBI lineage: Eukaryota > Metazoa > Chordata > Actinopteri > Salmoniformes > Salmonidae > Oncorhynchus > Oncorhynchus clarkii. The sequence continues at coordinate 30,288,032 of NC_092147.1, read as the reverse complement.
GATGGATTTTAATAGAATTGTTTCCAATTTTATAATAAGGCTGTAACATAACAAAAATTGGAAAAGTCAAGGGGTCTGAATACTTTCCGAATGCGCTGTATATAATATATTTATATTTTAAAAAGGAAGATAGTTTGCTGACGCTAGTCGGCTGTACCTGCACCAAAACTCTGGGAATTTTCAACATATAGCTTGTTCTCCATCTTCTTTTTAAATGGTGAGCCAACATTTTTTCCTCACTTATTTCCCTGACTGATCGAAACTCATTTTCCCATGCTCTCTCTTTTCTCTGCAGCAGACGTACAGCACCTTCAGAACATATTCACACCCCTTTTACTTTTTCCACATTTTGTTGTTACAACCTGAATAAAACATTTATTACATTGACATTTTGTGCCACTGATACACAATACCCCATTATGGAATTATGTTTTTCAATTTTTTACCAATAAATTGAAAGTGAAAAGCTGAAATGTAAAGTCAATAACTATTCAACCACTTTGTTATGGCTAGCCTAAATAAGTTCAGAAGTAAAAATGTGCTTAGCAAAGTCACAAAAGTTGCATGGATTCATTCTGTGTTAAAAAATATCGGTTTAAAAAAAAACATGATTTTTGAATAACTACCCAACGCATACAATTATCTTTAAGGTCCCTCAATTGAGTAGTGAATTTCAAGCACAGATTCAACCACAAAGACCAGGGAAGTTTTTCAATGCCTTTGCATAAAAGGGCACCGATTTTGGTTTAAAAATAAATAAAGAAAATAAAAAACTCCCTTTGAGCATGGTGAAGTTATTAATTGGGCTTTGAATGGTGTGTAAATACTCCCAGTCACTACAAAGATAGTTGTCCTTCCTAACACAGTTGCCGGAGAGGAGCGAAACTGCTCGGGTATTAAACCATGATGGGGATTTTAAAACAGTTTAATGGTTGATATGAGAGTACTGAGGATGGATCAACAACATTGTTGTTACTCAACAATATTAACCTAAATGACACAGTGAAAAGAAGGAAGCCTGTACACAATAGAAATGTTCCAAAACACCCTGTTTTCAAAAAGGCATTTATTAATACTGCGAATATTATTATTATTATTATTCTTTTTTTTTAAAGCTAACTTTGAATACAAAGTGTTATGTTTGGGAAGAATCCAACACAACACGTCACAGAGTACCACTCTTCATATTTCCAAGCATAGTGGTGGCTGCATCATGTTATAGGTATGCTTGTCATTGCAAGGACTTGCAAGTTTGTTTTTTTAGGATAAAAAGAATACAGCTAAGCACAGGCAAAATCTTTCAGAAAACCTGGTTGACACTGGGAGACAAAGTCCCCTTTCAGCAGGACAATTACCTAAACCACAAGGCCAAATCTACACTGAAGCTGCTTACCAAGATGATGGGAGCAAACATTTCTGACTGTTGGTCATTTGAGATATTTCTCTGAGGGATAAATGTTTGCTAATTAACCTTAGAAATAGTAAACATTGGTTACTCCCTAGTCAGTTTACCTAAAGCTTTTGACTTCGCTGGGACTACACAACCTTTTATTTCTGGGTTTAATTCTGAGCTGGATTGACATTGACAGTGTTTATGATCTCCTCTATCTAGCTGATGCTAATGACTTTAGCCTTGTTCTGTCAGAATACATCTGGTCCTCTGGGGAAGCTCCACCTGTCCTCTTCTGGGATCTGTTAGTTTATCAGCTGCTTCCTGACCGTAAGACCTTATGTATGTTACTGGGATCAATAATAGCTCTTATCTGCTCTGGGATGCTAACTGACTGACTGATGGACCGAGATGTTCTGTGTGCTACTAGTAGAGCCTGTCTTTGCCATTTCTGCTGGTCTAATGCCACAGAGAACAGTCCTGATGACCTCCATAATCTGTGAATGTCCAGGATTCAAAACACTGATGTATTTGCTACCCAAGTTAAAGCATACCATTCATATTTATTTAACAATACAGTTGAACAGAGAATGTGATATGCCATTGTAAAGTGATGAGGGTGGAATGTCATGAATGAAAATAGCAGGTTGCAACGAGGCACTATGCCCCTGTAGAATTAATGCAACATTATTTTGAGCCAAGTTACTGGGGGGAAGGTTGACAGGCAAAATAAACACTCAGTCTTAACCTGACCTTTTTCTGTTCCTTCAGACTTTTCATCCTCCCCTGCATTTTTAATGAAAGCTGGGGCGCTCTTTTCCTCTTATTCAAAGAGTTCTTCTGTTCCTCTGTAGGGCAAAGGAGTATGAGACGTCAATGGAGGCAAAGACAGTCCCCGACTCCCCATACAAGGCCAAGTAAGTTCCAACTACACGTTTATGCATTCTATCTCTTCTATTTAACTGTAGTGATACAATGATAATTATGCGTGGATGAATAGATGGATGAATGACAGGACTGAACCTCTCCCCCTCTCTTCCTCCCCAGGCTCCAGCGTCTGGTGAAGGACTTGGTCAAGCAGCTCCAGGGCCAAGACAGTGGTCAGTGGGCCAACACCAGGGTGTCAGGCCTGGACAGAACCCTGGGAGAGATCTCCCGCATCCTGGAGAAACGGGTACATCACTAACACCTAGCTGTAACACACTACTGAGACTTGCTCCTTGTCTGCTTGTCTGCCATTCTGTCAGAGCTTAGAGTGTGGAGCGGTGTTAGGGAGGGAGGGGGGCAGTTCTCTCAACTGCGTTCTGTTTGGCTGCAGCTCTATCTGTGTGTCTCTCAGTCCTAGTGTAGAGTATCAGTTACTCCCCAACTCCTTGCCCGGGGTTATTTGTAATGCAGGCCAGATTAGCTATGTGTTTTCATTGGCCACATGTTACTAATAGAGGAGCTACCCATCACTGGACAGGCAAACATTTGTATGCTTCAGAAGTATTTGTGGGTTTATACAATTACATAAGGTTTTCCTAGAAGATGTAATCCAAAGGATCTCAAGTTACAATGGAATATAGGCAGGAGTCTTCAGCTTTTTCTCGCCCAGGGACCCGCTCCCAGGCAAACCATCGACCCAGGGACCCTCATCATACGTTAGCAAAAAAATCTACAAAATCATCAGTCGAATGATAATGGCAAGGAGGAGTAATTAACCTTTTTAAATTAATAGATTTGGTAGATGGTTCTTTATTATTTTGACCTTCCCACATCACAATTGGAAGAGGAAGTGTAAATTCTAACATAGTCTATAAGCTCGAAAGGTAACTCTAACACATTTTCGCTAAGAGCAGCTGTGTAGCTGGTTAAACAAAGGTTAGCCATGTATGTCCAAGTCAAGAAAGCTTACCAGCATCCAGCTGCAGTTATCACACTGGTAGCCTATTTATTCATGGATGCTTCTAAATGTGTTTATTATGTTGGTAGAAATATTCAGAAAAACATTAAATAAATCAAATAAAACATTTGCGCCCCCCCCCCCGCGCATTGCCTCGGGTCGCGGATCCCTGGTTGAAAACCCATACTATAAGGTAGTCCATTGACTGTCAATGCTTATTGAGAAAGCTATGAATGACAGACATTGATGACAACAGTTGACTTAAATCGATGTTAGGAATATAAGAGAGACCCACTGTAGAAGATAGGCTTTGTTGGATGGCATTTTAAGGAGTTGAACTGAGTTCTATTGACAGTGAGGAGGATAAGGAGGATGAATGGAGCACCTGTCACTGTGTTTGTGAAGGGCTGAACATCCAGTGAGTGACAAGCCATCATTCTCCTGCCAAGATGCGGTTCAAGGTATCATAAAGCACACTGTGCATTTTGGTGGGCGGGAGGATAGAGAGATGATAGTGTCTGGTCCTTGACAGGGGGAGGGGTGGAGAGGCTATTACTGAATTTCCCCAGAGGGAGAGAGAGGTGGCAAGGGTGGGTGGCACAGCACAGCAGCACAGTGTAATTGGAGAGGAGGAGTCCAGTGTGATTGTGTTCAAGCTGTCGCTAACAGGCGGGGCTCCTCCCCTCAGCTCCATACTCTCCCTATGGGAGGTCAGGGGTCACTGGGCCAGGAGCCCTCCTCCATTCAACACTAGGATTGGTAGGTCAGCCAACTCTGTTTGGGCTTTACCGTGTGGTTAAAGCTCTTCACGTATTTATAGAGCATTAAAACAATTGAGGAAAGCCCTACTCTGCATTAGTTTTGGTTGTGTAGAGGGGTGGAAGAGCTTAATCTAGACTTCATTCAGTATGGCTGTTAAACTCCCCCGTTAGCCCAGCCCAGAGCAGAGTGAGGCCTGGACTGAGGGGGGTGGGGTGGGACATGGGGGCCAGCCTGTGAACCAGCCTGGGAGGCACTTCCTCCTCTAATCCCTGGACAAAGTCAAATAAATATAGTCTCCGTCAGCATGGGTGTCTGCCCCCTGAGTCGGGACCGTTTAGATTATTTGACCTAACAAGCATCTCTCATGTGTAATTGACTCACCTAGAGATTTGTTTTTCTCTACGATATCTGATTCAGTCTCCACTTTCTCTGCTAATTCCTTAGACAACACCCAACACTCCCCCCTCCAAAGCAGCCTTAGTCAGGCTAACCACCCCCCTCGCTGCTGCTCTCTGGGCTGGGCCTAGTCTCCGACCCCAGCACGCCTCTCCCTCTGTGACCACTAATGGTTTATTTTGTGTCAAACTAGATATTTTTGTTGGGGAGTGGAGAGCTTTTCCTCTCTATCATTTTTCTCCAGTATAATTTCTTAACTTTCTCCTCTCTTACCTTGGTAATGAGCTCACATATTTACACACTGGCCCAAATGTTTCTCACTGCTTTCAAATAAAGGCTGGCCTGAGATGGACAGCGTTTATGACACTTGAGGGACTGTCAGAAACACTGCGCTCTGAGAATGGAGACTGTATTTACATTTTCATTTGCCAGCTGTCATGGGCTGGTTGGGCTCCCCTTCGTAGCCAACCAGTGACTGGTTCTACCTGGGATGTGGAGGTGGGGGAATGGAGTAGCAGAGTAACAACAATATGGGGCCTGAAGGAGCCTGCCTAAAGTTGACAGATGCAGCCAAGATCAGCTGTGTCCAGATTTTGTGAAAGGCCCAGGTTCCTGAGTGGTACAGCGGTCTAAGGCACAGCATCTCAGTGCAAGAGGCATCATTTCAGTCCCTGGTTCGAATCCAGGCTGTATCACATCCGGCCGTGATTTGGAGTCCCATAGGGTGGCACACAATTGGCCCAGCGTCGTCCGGGTTTGGCCGGGGTAGGCCATCATTGTTAATAAGATTTTGATTTTAACTGACTTGTCTAGTTAAATAAAGATAAAATAAAATATACACTACCGTTCAAAAGTTTAGGGTCACTTAGAAATGTCCTTGTTTTTGAAAGAAAAACAAATTTTTTTGTCCATTTAAAATAACATCAAATTGATCTGAAATACAGTGTAGACATTGTTAATGTTGTAAACTACTATTGTAGCTGGAAACGGCAGATTTTTTTTTAATGGAACATCTACATAGGTGTACAGAGGCCCATTATCAGCAACCATCACTCCTGTGTTAAAGCCAGTTTGAGCTGTTCTGTGAAGGGAGAAGTACACAGTGTTTTACGAGATCTTCAGTTTTTGGCAATTAAAAACAAGGACATTTCTAAGTGACTCCAAACTTTTGAACGGTAGTATATACAGTTGAAGTTGGAAGTTTACATACATACACTTAGGTTGGAGTCATTAAAACTCATTTTTCATCCACTCCACAAATTTCTTGTTAACAAACTATAGTTATGGCAAGTCGGTTAGGACATCTACTTTGTGCAAGACAAGTAATTTTTCCAACAATTGTTTACAGACAGATTATTTCACATATAATTCACTGTATCACAATTCCAGTGGATCAGAAGTTTACATACACTATGATGACTTAAAACAGCATTGAAAATTCCAGAAAAGGATATCATGGCTTTAGAAACTTCTGATCGGCTAATTGACATCATTTGAGTCAATTGGAGGTGTACCTGTGGATGTATTTCAAGGCCTACCTTCAAACTCAGTGCCTCTTTGTTGACATCTTGGGAAAATCAAAATAAATCAGCCAAGACCTCAGAAGAAAAAGTATAGACCTCCACAAGTCTGGTTCATCCTTGGGAGCATTTTCCAAACGCCTGGAGGTAGCACGTTCATCTGTACAAACAATAGTATGCAAGTATAAACACCATGGGACCACGCAGCCATCATACCTCTCAGGAAGGAGACGCATTCTGTCCTAGAGATGAACGTACTTCGGTGCGATAAGTGTAAATCAATCCCAGAACAACAGCAAAGGACTATGTGAAGATGCTGGAGGAAACCGGTACAAAAGTATCTATATCCACTGTAAAACGAGTCCTATATCGACATAACCTGAAAGGCCGCTCAGCAAGGAAGAAGCCACTGCTCCAAAACCGCAATGAAAAAGCCAGACCACAGTTTGCAACTGCACATGGGGACAAAGATCATACTTTTTGGAGAAATGTCCTCTGGTCTGATGAAACAAAAAATAGAACTGTTTGGCCATAATGACCATTGTTATGTTTGGACGATAAAGGGGGAGGCTTGCAACCCGAAGTACACCATCCCAACCGTGAAGCACAGGGGTGGCAGCATCATGTTGTGGGGGTGCTTTGCTGCCGGAGGGACTTGTGCACTTCAAAAAATAATGGCTTCATGAGGCAGGAAAATTATGTGGATATATTGAAGCAACATCTCAAGACATCAGTTAATAAACCTTGGTTGCAAATGGGTCTCCCAAATGGACAATGACCCCAAGCATACTTCCAGTTGTGGCAAAATGGCTTAAGGACAACGAAGTCAAGGTATTGGAGTAGCCATCACAAAGCCCTGACCTCAGTCCTATGGAAAATGTTTGGGCAGAATTGAAAAGATGTGTGCGAGCAAGGAGGCCTACAAACCTGACTCAGTTGCACCAGCTCTGTCAGGAGGAATGGGCCAAAATTCACCCAACTTATTGTGGGAAGCTTGTGGAAGGATCCCCAAAACGTTTGACCCGAGTTAAACAATTTTAAGGCAATGCTACCAAATACTAATTGAGTGTATGTAAACTTCTGACCCACTGGGAATGTGATGAAGGAAATAAAAGCTGAAATAAATCATTCTCTCTACTATTATTCTGACATTTCACATTCAAAATAAAATGTTGATCCCAACTGACCTAAGACAGTGATTTTTTTACTAGGATTAAAAGTCAGGAATTGTGAAAAACTGAGTTTACATACACCTTAGCCAAATACATTTAAACTTCTGACTTCAACTGTATATATTTGATTCCTGCACACTGAATGCAATTCTCATCTTAGACTAGTATAGTGGTCCTGTAGATGAAAATCACAATTTTCTCAATTCCTCACCCCCTTGGGGAGGGTTTTCTTTGTTCCCCTTGGCTTAGATTGGGAGTGTTACGTGTGTCCATAAACAAACATCTAAGAAAGTAGATCTAAGGAACTTGTCAGAGACTAGGAGAACTAAACTGACATGATGGACAAGTGTGTCAGGAAACATATTATTATTCCACGATAGTCTGGTCCGGGGCTCACATTAAGCATTCAAATTGATTCATTAATAGTTTTTCATGTGCTGGGGGTGGAAAAAAATGCAATACAATTACATATCGGGATATTATTTTTGATTGTATATCATATCAAATAGTTTTGACAATATCACAATAGTATTTTTTGCGCTAGTTTGCTGTACCTGCACAAGAATTCCAGTATTTTTCCTTCATAGCTTGTTTTCTTCATAGCTTGTTTTCTATCTACTTTTTAAATAGGGAGCAAAATAGTTTTCAGCAATATATTTGGAACATCGAATCGTAATAATCACAGTATCGAATCGCAATACATACAGTATCGAATCGCAATACATACAGTATCGAATCACAATACATACAGTATCGAATCACAATACATACAGTATCGAATCACAATACATACAGTATCGAATCACAATACATACAGTATCGAATCACAATACATACAGTATCGAATCACAATACATACAGTATCGAATCACAATACATACAGTATCGAATCACAATACATACAGTATCGAATCACAATACATGCAGTATCGAATCACAATACATACAGTATCGCCACCTAAATATTGTGATAATATTGTATCGTGAGTCCCTGGCAATTCCCAGCCTTAGTTTTTTCACAACCAGGTTAATTACAAATATTTTTTTAAGAAATTGCATATTTTGTGATGATTAGTATAATTCTTGTATTTTTTGGGGGGGCTAGGGATAAGGATTATCATACTCCAATGACTTTCAAAACTCATGTTGTCTATACAATAAGTGTCAAGATTTGAATTATAAGTTTATGTTTATTTAAGCTAGTCTTGAAAGCTATTGGACTACCCCAGAAACATGTATTTAAATACATGGTTCTGGATTAGCCTACTGTAGTTGATTTGGAATGTCGCCATACCTTTTACCATAACAATATAATACCAGGTAACTACAATTATTTGCTTCCATCCTTGAAGGATTTTACTACAATAAATGAATAGGCAGACTTACGTTGGCCAGAATATTACCCATTCATATTACCTGCTCTTGAATAGGCTCTATTGAATACCAGCCTTATTGTGAGTTCAGAAGGAGTAATATATTATTTATCAGATGGACTAAAGCCTTTGTTGTTGCTGCCAAAGTGAGTAAAAAAAGTCAGGGAAATCATTTCATTTGACAATATGTTTCTGACCTAACCAGGACAGATTTGCTTGAAGTCTATGAATATGCCCTTTTAGTATTTCAGTTCATATGTTCCAAGGATGGCTTACTCTTTGTAACTTTAATCGGGGTCATACATTGAAATCCCTCTGTGTTGTAGTTCCTCCATAGGCTGTGGTTTCTGTGGTGCGTCTGATTTTGCGCCTCACTAGTCCCTAATGAATGTCAGTCCAATTTCTAGAATAAATTCCACCAGACTTGTTTCCCATTTACAGTCTCTCAACCAATCATCCCTCTTTATTGTACCAAACAGCATTCCATTACACCCGATAAACATACAAACTCTTACTCTCTCTAAATGTTTACCCCAGCAGTCTTGTTGTGGTTTCTCACTCCTCTCGTACATGCTGATGCTGGTTTAGATTACTCAACTTTGTTTACTCCTCACAGTTTTTTTTTGCAAGTTTATGTCTTAGTCATGGTCCAAGATGAAATGCATGTACGGAAGTGTATGTCTGCCCCGCTCACTCCATCTGTTATTTTGCGTGATGGGCAAACCAGTTTGAGGCTGTCCTGTGTCACACCCATAATGAACTCCCAAGTCAGTTGTTCCCCAGCGTCTGTTGGTGGGGCCAGAGGATCGGGGCTTTCCCCTCCTGTGTATCCCCTCCTCCCTGTCTTTGTGTCTAATTAGAGTGGCTGGTGGGAGGTAACTACAAAGAGATGTCCTGCTGGCCCTCCCTCTCTCTCCCTCTCATCCCAAAAGCACCTCTGTCACAGACACAGGAATTAGCAGCTGACTGGCCTTCTGATTAGCTGGGGTAATAATGGTCACCAGGGGTAATAATTGTTTAAGATTCCTCCAGCTGTATAATTCAGTTTGGACTCGGCTGTCTGTCCTTGCCCCCTCACCTTTCCTCAAGTCTTCAGTCATGTTGGGGGTTTCTCTCTAGAATAAATGAGCCCCTCATCATATTACACTGACATCAGAGTGTCTGCTCCTGAGTGGGGCAGTAGTCTAAGGCACTGCATCTCAGTGCTAGAGGGTTCACTACAGACCCTGGTGCGATTCCAGGCTGTATCACAACCGGCCATGATTGGGAGGGTCATAGGGCGGCGCACATTTGGCCCAGCATCGTCCGGGTTAGGGTTTGGCCGGGGTAGGCCATCATTGTAAATAAGAATTTATTCTGAACTGACATGCCTAGTTAAATAAAGGTTAAATAAGTAAAAGTCTGGCAAGCAGGGAGTGACAGGATGCAGACAGATCTCACACTGCTTCATAGGAACATGGAATGGGAGATTAAGTGAGATGTATCTTTATCTGTCAGTGCAGGATAGTGCTGTGTTACAACATTTTGGTTTTCATTCAGGAGCGAGTGTTGAGCCTCTATCAACAGGCAGTCACTGTCACCTTGTTTCAGTGTGTACAGCCAATGTCACCTTGTTTCAGTGTGTACAGTGACTGTCACTAATCATATACAAACAGACTTTCTGTTGCCTCTCTCTGATGTAGCTTGTTGAAAAGATCTATCAAATGCAGATGTTGTGACCATGACTTTGGAACCAGAAGCCTGTTGGCTATATGAAATAATCATTTGGCAACAATAGATAAAACAGTTACTACATCTCACATCCTATGGAGATCTCACCTTAACGTTGTTATACAGTTCCCAGCGTGGTTCAAGGGGTTATTTAATGAACAACAGCTTTATTGTTTCCCTGTATGACTTAGTTACTGTACCTGAAAAGTAAGTTCCAGAGGGTTCAGTTTAATATGGCGTGTAATTCTGCTGTTCTTTAGTTCTTGCAGTTGAAATGTTATTCTTCATTGATCTGGAACAGGAAGGCCTATTATTCCTGCTCTGCTCTACTGCCATCCACTGTACTGAGGCAGCAGAGTATAAAGTCTTATAGCTAGAGAAACACCACAGAGAGGACCACTCACTGAATACTGTACGGTTTCCTGCACCGATAACACCAATATTGATAGCCTAGATCTGATGGTGTGCTTTTGAGAAATGAATGATTTATATCTCCACATCAGCAGATAGGTCTCCTCTTGGTCCTCTCTGGTAGGGATGCCATGGTTATTGCAGACGTAGACTGCCTTAAGATGTTGCCTAAAATGATTGGAGGTTAATCCTCTCCACCCATTCTTCTTCTTTTCCATCGCCACAGCAGATTGATCTGTCAGGCTGCCAAGGCAGACGCAGCCAAGATGTCCCAGTCTGGCTTTAACGTCAGACAGCCAGGACTGGGCAGGTCCCAGTTAACTCCCTTAGAAGACCATTTGATTACTACCATGAAAGAGCTGCCTTTTTCTCATTTAGCCCAGAAGCTTTTAGATGGGCGTGTTGATGGGTGAGTTAAGAGTGGGTTAAACCCAGCTCAGTGCTAGAGACCATCGTGATTTAAGTATGAAGAGTGTTGGTAACCTCCACAAAAGGAGGTTGGTCTCTTACAAACAGAATACAACCACACACGGTGCTGATTGGACCATTGGAGAGATTTCTATAATCCTTAGTGCAGGAGCTTTTCTGGTGTGCTTTTCAGTGTGTTGGTCCAAAATACTTTAACCCTAGCCGAGTTCAGTGTTTACTTGTCACCGGATCCTGAGGACTTGTGCCTTGGCACTCCATGTGAGTGACAGATGAAGGGCTTATATATAATTTTGCAAAGCGCTTCCTCAATGTGTTCAGGCTTGTTGGCAAACCCCTTATCTGTGGAACAAAAACACGTTGAAGTGCTTGGATATAGAGGCTGTCACACTACCTGGGAGACGGTGACCTCATTAGGTGTAGAAGCAACCTCCAGTGTACCTCCGTCCGTCCTTGCGTGATGTGGTGAGGTGTGCACCCCCCTGGCTGTTCCGTCCGTGTGAGGAAAGCCCTCCATCAGCACCCACTCCTCCCCTGATGCCCTGCAGCCCCTATCCTCCCGGTCGACCCAGGCACTAACATGCCTGATAGCAGCCACTTGCTCTGGGCTTTGGAGCTGTTGATTTATGGGACTGTGTAGCTGCAGCAGCATCTGACCAAATGCCAAGAGTTCTGACTCGTTTCTCCTATCCTAACAGCAGGGCACGGCCCTCTTCTTATTTAGGGCCTGTTTGATCGCTAGATCTATGACTCACTCTATGGACCACTGTATTGTGTTAGACTAAACATGTTGATCAGTTTAATGATGATAATTGTTTACTATACATTTTAAATCCCATGTGCTAGCCTCAGCTGGGTGCACTACCTCGGTCAGAGTTATAGCTGTTTTCATATTGGAATAAATAAACAGTCAATTCAGCATGTATCCAAGACTCTTATCTTGATTGATGATTTTCTTTAGTAGTTTTTGTTTGATTTCTCAGTTATTTACTTGTCTAGAGTCTCTCCTCGGCCTGTGTTTGTGAGCACAGACCACCCTGGTTTTGTGTGTGTGTGTGTGTGTGTGTGGAGTTCTGCAGAGTAACTGTCCTCTACTGAGACTTGGCTGGCGTGGGGGTGGAGCTGGGGTTGTGCACTTTTGAGATTTAACAGGAATGCTTTGGGGATCGCTGTGTTTTTCAGATTTCATTCCCAACTCCCCTTTGGAAGTGGGAGCTGAGGGGAAAAGAGCCGTTGGGTCCTCAGTGAGAGCAACGTGATACCCTTGTCCATCCGGCTCCCTGTTACCTGACTGCGGTTCTTGTTCTCTCCCTCCACAGAACAATGAAGATCAAGTGGCATTCCAGGTGGGAGGGGGACTTTCTACTCTGGAACAGATTCTGCAGGTAGTCACTGCAACCTCCACCCCCACCTCACGCATTCCAATCAAGTGAGTTCCAGCTTTTACATTCAAATACAGCTAACCTAGTCTCCACACACACTGTCTTTTGATACACTATCTATTCAGATTAGAGGGTTTTACACAAACTACACTATATATACAAAAGTATGTGGACACCCCTTCAAATTAGTGGATTCGGCTATTTCAGCCACACCCGCTGCTGACAGGTGTATAAAATTGAGCACACAGCCATGCAATCTCCATAGGAAAACATTGACATGGCCTTACTGAAAAGCTCAGACATTCAACGTGGCACCGTCATGAGATGCCACCTTTCCAGCAAGTCAGTTCGTCGGATTTCTGCCCTGCTAGTGCTGTTATTGTGAAGTGGAAAAGTCTAGGAACAACAACGGCTCAGCCACAAAGTGGTAGGCCACACAAACTCACTGAACGGAACGTTGACTGCTGAAGCGTGTAGCTTGTAAAAATAGTCTGTCCTTGGTTGTAACACTCACGACCGAGTTCCAAACTGCCTCTGGAAGCAATGTCAGCACAATAACTGTTCGTCTGGAGCTTCATGAAATGGCTTTTCATGGCCGAGCAGCCGCACACAAGCCTAAGATCACCATGCTCAATGCCAAGTGTTGGCTGGAGTGGTATAAAGCTTGCCGCCATTGGACTCTGGAGCAGTGGAAACATGTTTTCTGGAGTGATGAATCACGCTTCACCATCTGGCAGTCCGACAGGCTTTGGCGGATGCCAGGAGAATGCTACCTGCCCGAATGCATAGTGCCAACTATAAAGTTTGGATGAGGAATAATGATTTGGGGCTGTTTTTCATGGTTCGGGCAAGGCCCCTTACTTCCAGTTAAGGGAAATCTTAACGCTACAGCATACAATGACATTCGAGACGATTCTGTGCTTCCAACTTTGTGTGGCAATAGTTTGGGGAAGGCTCATTTCTGTTTCAGCATGACGATACCCCTGTGTAAAAAGCGAGGTCGATACAGAAATGGTTTGTTGAGATCGGTGTGTAAGAACATGACTGGCCTGCACAGAGCCCTGATCCTCAAACCCATCGAAATCCTTTGCGATGAATTGGAACGCCGACTGCGAGCCAGGCCTAATCGCCCAACATTGGTGCCCGACCTGCTTTTGTGGCTGAAAGTCCCCGCAGCAATTTTCCCAAATCTAGTGGAAAGTCTTCCCAGAAGAGTAGAGGCTGTTATCGCAGCAAAGGGACACCAACTCCATATTAATGCCCATGGTTTTTGAAAGAGATGACGAGCAGGTGTCCACATACTTTTGGTCAAGTAGTGTATGTGTAGTGTAGTGTACACTATGTTTTAATACAAATTGGTCATGAAGGGTATGTGGCTGCTGCTTGTGGCTCTGTGAGGGTCATCGTCATTGGTCATAATGCATCTTGCTGACCTCTCGTGATGTCACCTCTGCTGAGACAACTGTGAGGAAGTGTATGGGATGTCAAATGACTCCATTTACTTTGGCTGGAACCTCCATGGTCCCCATACAATACAACTTCATGAATCCATTGAAATTGACATTTTGTATTTTTTTTGTCCTTTTTCCATCCCCATCCCCATATTCCCATACTCTTCACAACCAATATCCTGGCCTATTGCTGCTCTCATGAGTCATGAGCCGACATTTCACTGTCTGTCGTCCAACCGGACCTCCACTTAAAACCCATGAGCCTTACCAGCTGCTGTGTAAGCCTCTAAAGACATGTTCCACACTCTGACCTCCGTGACAGCTCTCCTCTGTTTACAATTTGTGATGTTTTTGCAATTGCGTAAAGTGAGTGAGGTAACCTCAACCCTTCCTTTTATTTCTCTGTTTATAGTGCTCGTATCTCAATCAATACTTTCAGAATGGATCATGAATAATAATGCACCCTTTTTGAAGGAGAAAGGGATTACATTTTGGTCATCTATTTTGTGTTCATTCTTTTCTGTTGATATACAGAAAGGCCATGTGTCTAATCCATCAGAAGGACTCTGTCGTGGTTTTGAGTTGTGGGTCTGGAGTTAGTGTGGCCTGCCAGTAGATAACCTCGAAGAGACCGCCATTCTCACAACACTGGAACTCTCTAATGGACTGGAATGGCCTCTCTCCTACACTCATTAGCATTTACTGTTTCCCAAACCTCTACTAATGGACAAATGCTTCTTATATTTCTAATGCTTTTAAATATGGCCATCTCGTGTTTATAGATTTTTTTTAAATAAAAAAATTATTCACTTCATTACTAATCCTGGAGAATTTGAAGCAGACTTCCGTATCGTGAGGAATTGTATTAACTTAAATTGGGTGGACAGGTTTTTACTTGTAGGTAGCTAGGAGTCTTTTGCTCACAATTGGACTGTTTCTTCTTGTTGAAGCGGGAGACTACACCCACACTCACTGTTGTTCCTACGCTTTGAGACAGCCACTTGGCGTACAGAGGAAGAGGAGTTGAATAAGATCAGAGGTACTTCTTTCATCCTCTGCCGGGCTCCTAGTCCAATCCAGAGTTGAAGTGTGCCATGTCTAGTGACAAAGGAATGGCCTCCCTGTTACCTTCTTTCAGGACTCAATTACCACCTTGTCTGAACATGTTGAAAATAACTTCTTCAGATCTTCTAGAAATATACATAAGACTGAGGACAACTTTCAAGCATGAAGGGGCAGGTCACTCCTGTGGGGTCATCACAAATAGGAATGTTAGAATGTAACCTTCCTAAAGTAAAGCTCAAGAAAGTTATCCAGTTCTGTTGACAGTTCTTAGTATGTGTTCCACTTGATAAAGTGGTATTATATGTTGAATAGTACATAATAACAGTATATTCATGATGTTACCAGTTGCAAAGCAGACGACGTGTTGCCAGTTCCTGTCTACCCAGCACCTGTGGGCTCAGGTTGTGATAGGCTAGCTGTCTTTGGGCTGACTCTGCTCTCTCTGTCCTCCATGCTATAGAGTAGAGTGCTGCCTCAGGCCTGGGGTTGTTGTTGGGCCCCTGAGAGCTATGAGCTTGGGACAGAACTTGTGATAACCCTCTTCCAGAGCACATCAATCCGTCCCCTCAGACATATCTCACCGTTGCCGCTTGCTATAGGCCACCCTCTGCCCCCAGCTGTGCCCTGGACACTATATGTGAACTGATTGCCTCCCATCTATGTTCAGAGCTCATGCTGCTAGGTGACCTAAACTGGGACATGCTTAACACCCCGGCCATCCTACAATCTAAGCTTGATGCCCTCAATCTCACACAAATGATCAATGAACCTACCAGGTACAACCCCAAATCTATAAATACGGGCATCCTCATAGATATCATCCTAACCAACTTGCCCTCCAAATACACCTCTGCTGTTTTTAAGATCTCATCAATCACTGCCTCATTTCCTGCATCCGTAATGGGTCCGCGGTCAAACGACCACCCCTCATCACTGTCAAACCATCCTTAAAACACTTCAGCGAGCAGGCCTTTCTAATCGACCTGGCCCGCGTATCCTGGAAGGATATTGACCTCATCCCGTCAGTAGAGGATGCCGGGTTATTCTCACCATCTTAAATAAGCATGCCCCTTTCAAAAAATGTAGAACCAGGAACAGATATAGCCCTTGGTTCTCTCCAGACCTGACTGCCCTTGACCAGCACGAAAACATCCTGTGGCAATCTGCATTAGCATCGAATAGCCCCTGTGATATGCAACTTTTCAGGGAAGTTAGGAACCAATATACACAGCCAGTTAGGAAAGCTAAGGCTAGCTTTTTCAAGCAGAATTGTGCATCCTGTAGCACAAACTCAAAAAAGTTCTGGGACAGTATAAAGTCCATGGAGAATAAGAGCACCTCCTCCCAGCTGCCCACTGCACTGAGGCTAGGAAACACTGTCACCACCGATAAATCCACTATAATTGAGAATTTCAATAAGCATTTTTCTACTGCTGGCCATGCCTTCCACCTGGCTACCCCTACCCCGGTCAACAGCCATGCACTCCCCACAGCAACTCGCCCAAGCCTCCCCATTTCCCCGTCACCCATATCCAGATAGCTGATGTTCTGAAAGAGCTGCAAAATCTGGATCCCTACAAATCAGCCGGGCTAGACAATCTGGACCCTCTTTCTAAAATTATCTGCCGAAATTGTTGCAACCCCTATCACTAGCCTGTTCAACCTCTTTCGTATCATCTGAGATTCCCAAAGTTTGGAAAACTGCCGTGGTCATCCCCCTCTTCAAAGGGGGAGACACTCTAGACCCAAACTGCTACAGACCTATATCTATCCTACCCTGCCTTTCTAAGGTCTTCGAAAGCCAAGTTAACAAACAGATTACCGACCATTTCGAATTCCACCGTACCTTCTCCACTATGCAATGGTCTCAGAGCTGGTCATGGGTGCACCTCAGCCACGCTCAAGGTCCTAAGTGATATCATAACCGCCATCGATAAGAGACATTACTGTGCAGCCGTACTCATCAAATCAAATTAGCCCTTCGTACATAAGCTGATGTCTCAAAGTGCTCTACAGAAACCCAGCTTAAAACCACAAACAGCAAGCAATGCAGGTGTTGAAGCACGTTGGCTAGGAAAAACTCCCTAGAAAGGCCAAAACCTAGGAAGAAACCTAGAGAGGAACCAGGCTATGAGGGGTGGCCAGTCCTCTTCTGGCTGTGCCGGGTGGAGATTATAACAGAACATGGCCAAGATGTTCAAATGTTCATAAATGACCAGCATGCTCAAATAATAGGTCTGGGACAGGTAGCACATCCGGTGAACGGGTCAGGATTCCATAGCCGCAGGCAGAACAGTTGAAACTGGAGCAGCAGCACGCCCAGGTGGACTGGGGACAGCAAGGAGTCATCATGCCAGGTAGTCCTGAGGCATGGTCCTCATCAACCTGGCTTTCGACTGTCAATCACCACATTCTTATTGGCAGACTCAACAGCCTTGGTTTCTCAAATGATTGCCTCGCCTGGTTTACCAACTACTTCTCTGATAGAGTTCAGTGTGTCAAATAGCCTCCAACACTCTACTCAACAAATTGGGTGTAGTCTATCACTGTGCCATCCATTTTGTCACCAAATCCCCATATACTACCCACCACTGCGACCTGTACGCTCTCGTTGGCTGGCCCTCACTTCACTCTCGTCGCCAAACCCACTGTCTCCAGGTCATCTACAAGTCTCTGCTAGTTAAAGCCCCGCCTTGTCTCAGCTCACTGATCACCATAGCAGCACCCACCTGTAGCAAGCGCTCCAGCAGGTATATCTCACTGGTCACCCCCAAAGCCAATTCATCCTTTTGGCCACCTTTTCTTCCAGTTCTCTGCTGCCAATGACTGGAACGAACTGCAAAAATCACTGAAGCTGGAGACTCCTATCTCCCTCCATTAGCTTTAAGCACCAGCTGTCAGAGCAGCTCACAGATCACTGCACCTGTACATAGTCAATCTGTAAACAGCCCAACCAACTCCCTCATCCCCATACTGTATTTATTTATTTATCTTGCTCCTTTGCACCCCAGTATCTCTACTTGCACATTCATCTTCTGCACATCTACCATTCCAGTGTTTAATTGTTATATTGTAATTACTTCGCCACCATGGCCTATTTATTGCCTTAACTCCCTTAATTTATCTCATTTGCACTCACTGTATATAGACTTTTTGTTTTATTTTTTTCTACTGTATTATTGACTGTATGTTTGTTTATTCCATGTGTAACTCTGTGTTGTTGTATAGGTCGAACTGCTATGCTTTATCTTGGCCAGGTCGCAGTTGCAAATGAGAACTTGTTCTCAACTAGCCTACCTGGTTAAATAAAGGTTAAATTAAAAACAGATATAAAATAAAAAATCAAGCCCACACTCATAATAGTCCTGTACATGGTTAAACATGTATTACACCCACATTCATTATATATAAACACACACCTTTACAATATGGGGGAAATGTAAGGGATTCAGGGCGAGGGATGGGAATATTGGGAGCCAGTGATGAGATCCAACACAAGGACATGGCCCGTCTGTCCACTAATCACTGTTGTTCATCTGGGTGGCTGTATGGCGTAATGGTCGGCGTCTGTGAGATAGACGCTAACCCCAGCGCTTGCTACATTATCTGTTTACAGTAATGCTGCCGTATTGATCGCCGCCTCTCAGATAAGCTGAGTGATTTACAAAAAAGTCAACTGCAGAGTCGGAGATGCTTGGGTAATATTACCCCCCTGGGAGGCCCACTCCTACTTGTTACCATTACATTAATGAGCTAATTCCTCTGAGGCTCGGCTAATGTCCCTGTGTAACCCTGTGGCCGCTGGATCCATGTCTAGACGAGCAGAGTAACAACTCTCATTAACATCAATATAACACACTATATATGATATACCAGAGATTTTTACCTGCAAAGTCATCCATAAACCAAATGGTATTGTGTGTGAAGATGATCCTTAATTGTTCTCCACCTGGATTACCTTTATCACACTCTTTCTGCTAAATTTACATATTCAAATCGCAAGCTGAGGGAGTATTTTTGAGAAAAAAATAAGAAACCTGCTAGTTGAAACAGAAAAAAATATACATCCATTGTTGGAGGAATTTTAACAATGCTCTCTCAAAATTGAAAAGGCACTCGCACATCTGAGCTATCTCTGCAGCAGGTGCATGGCAACAGTTGAATAAGATGAGAAAAAAGAAGAAACCCGCACATTGCTCTTGCTAGTATCACTGCTCTTTGAGCTTTACGTATCTTCTTCAAGGCCTTGCAAGTGTGAGCCCTACTCTGTGTGAATGTGTTTTCTCTTTGTGATTCTGAGTGGAGAGTGTGTTGTGCTCCCTTGGGGAGGAGGGGGCAGAGCTGTCTAAAATAAGCTGTAAATGATCACAGATCCTCACCAGGCAAAACCACAGCTTTGCTCTCTCTGCCTCTGGAGACACTTATCTTCATCATTATTATTATATGTTGAGGAAATGTTTTGCCCCAGTCTGGAGGTGTGGTTAGATGGGGGGGGTAAACGGTGGTGCCGTTCTGGCCCTGTTTTCAATATTTATTAGCACATCCTTCCTCACTTTGGGGAAATCCCTGCATGATTTAATTAGCAAAAGCAAAGTTTCCACATCACTACTTTAACAAATCTGACACTTCTCAGATGTGTAATTCTGTCAAGGAAAGATGGATACATTCTTCAAGTATTCCAACCTTGTGTCAACTACTGTGTGTTTATGGGACATGTCCCTGTGTCTCCCAGTAGGGGTCACTGGGGAGTAGAGGAGGGGAGAGACAGGACTGGGGGGAGTTTCTCCCAGTGATGTCTGGGCTCAGCACAAGAGAAGAGAAGCTAACGTCAGAACAGACAGACTGACCCACCCGAAGGGCTGAAGAGGTCGTATAACTTTTTGAGTTGTATTTGAGAGAATCGGGAGAGAACACTTGATGATACAATTCAGTTTGACTGTGGTATCTGGTATCTGTTTTATCTAAGTGTCCTCTCTGTTCTACCACATTGAAAATGAAACAGGCTTATTTTTAAGCTTTTTAGTTTTAGAGAGAGGTCTTAACTCCCGAGAAGGCTCTCGAGTGGCGCAGCGGTCTAAGGCACTGCATCTCAGTGCGAGAGGTGTCACTACAGACCCTGGTTTCGATTGTATCACAACCGGCTATGATTGGAAGTCCCTATAGGGTGGCGCACAATTATCCCAGCGTCGTTAGGGTTTGGCCGGGGTAGGCCGTCATTGTAAATAAGAATTTGTTCTTAACCAACTTGCCTAGTTAAATAAAGGTTAAATTAAACGAATAAAAATGAATAGTCCAGTGACTAAAACACTCTTATAGTTAGTTACCCACCTCAGTCACATGACTAAGTGTATGCTGTGTAATCAAAGCTGCTACCTTAGGTTTCATTTCAGGATGTCGTTATATGGTGTGAGTGTGTGATGCATGAAGGCTCATCAGATTACTCCCAGTTCATACCCAGCCAGTGTGGAACGTCTTGGAAGCACTCAGGGTATCGGAAAGATCAACAGAAGAATCAAAGGAAGTGTCATTTAGATAGCAGTGAATGAAGGGATTGTTTGACAGCACCAGGAAATGGAATTGCTCTTCACCTTGTATTTTGGCTTAGGGTTAGTTTTCTTTCCATGAACACACATTTTCCCTGTTGAAAAGCAGGGATTCAACCTGATCTGGAAGTTGGTCAGATTTCTGCAGCATTGCCATGGTCAGGCCTGACTGGGCACATAGGAAAAGCACTGAGATGTTGGGAAACGTGAGCTTGAGGTTCAGGTGGAACGATCTCCTGCTTGATAACCCAGTAACAAAAGCATAAAGAGTCTTTTACATGGATGATGTTCTATTATCTTTGCAAGAAGGGACGACTTCTGAAAATTGGAAACATTTACCTGTAAGGGGAGTCTACCTGGTATTTTCCCAGTACCCTAAACTATTGTGCAGTTTCTGTTGTGTTTTGTTTTCTGTTGTGTCTTGAGCCCCAAGTGTTTTCTGGGATATTGGGGCAGTACTATACTGCGGGGGGTCCTGACCTGTGCTCTAATTTTTCCCTTCCCAGCCATCTGTCTATCAGCCCCTGGGATACTCTATGGATTCTGGGATGGTTTAAACTTAAGAGTTTTAATTCAGCCACAGAGATCAGTGACACTCCCAATCCCCCAGCCCCCTTGTCATGTCCGAGCCTGTCGGCCACCCACGGTGATCCCCACAGGGCTCCATGGTGTATGGTTGTCCCAGGGGGCTGGCCCAGAATACTGTGTGCTCTAGTCCAGTCTGTGTGTCTTTAGTCTCTATCTAGCCCTTTACAATAGCTCCTGTCTTGAGGTGGCTGTGTGTCTATGGCCTCATCAGAACAGGAGGGTGGTTTGCTGTGGCCGGCCGTCTGAGGTTAAGCAGTTTAGAGTAGGTGAGCAGATTGCACTGCTAATTATCTACATCTCTCCAGGCTTCTTATTCTTCTCTCTCTCTCTCCTCTCTCCTATTTCCTCTCTCTTGCTCTCTCTCCGCAACCTGTCAGTATGGGCCATCAGTGGAACCTAATCCCGCGTCTACAAAATAAGGTTTCATTAATCCCAGATTAACAATGTACCTGTTGTATCTCCCGCTGGGTGTAGTCTGGCGGTTGGTGCAGGCACCAAATCCTTGGGTCCGGCAGTGGGTGTGGCATGCTGTCAAATGAGCACCCAGAGCTGTGGAGGTATGCTGCCTGTTAGGATGGACTGGCATACGTGGATCAACCAACGCCGCCTACATAGTGCATGGGAAACACGAGACGGAATAGCATGGCCCCTTACCAAATTGCTCCTCAAAATCTTTGAAATAGGCTGTCATCAAGGGGGCACGGCGACAGATTCCAGGGACAGGGAGGATATCAGGTGTCATGCTAATTAAGCTCAATTAGGTTGGAGGGAGCTAAAGATGGATCACTGAGATTTCTCATTGCATGAGCTGCTGTAAGGACATTACTCAAACGTACCTCTGACAGTCTCCATTTGTTTAGCGGGCCTAAAACATGCCTGATTAGCTGTGTTACAAAACAATTGCATGCTCATTACATGAGTAGTTAACTGAGTCGATTGTGAGAAGTCAGTAGAAGTTCATGACTCCAGATCTGACTCTGGTTGAGAGTGTGGTGATTAGGGTTGCAAAGCTACCGGTAATTTACCAAAGTGACCCGAATCTTCTGGAAATTGGGAAATTAACGGGTAATCTATGTAAATCTATGGTATTTTTGGTAATTTTATACATGAATATATATATATGTGTGTGTGTGTGTGTGTGTGTGTGTGTGTGTGTATATACGTGTGTATGTATGTATGTATGCATGCATGCATGTATGTGTCAATATTTCATTATTGTAAATGTTTGGCAGTTGTGAAAAAAAGTTAATAGTTGGAAGAGTTGTGGAGTCAAATGAAAATAATACCATTGTTGATTAGATCTTTTTTTCATAAATTATTTTCTCTTGAACCATATGGTCTATCTACTTGAACCATATGGTCTATCTACTAGATCTACTTTTTTTAATACTATATGATTTTTTTTTAAATAAAAATATATATATATATTTTTTAAAATGTGTGTGTGTGTGTGTGTGTGTGTGTGTATACAATTTTTTTTTAATTTTTTTTATTTATTATTCATATATAGTATAAAAAAATAGATCTGTGTCCATGTGTTTCTAGTAGATGGACCATATGGTTCAAGAGAAAATAATTAATGAAAAAAATAATTAATCAACAATGGTATTATTTTCATTGTGTGTATATATATATAACTTACTCCTTTATTTCAACATTATATATATAGGATATATCATGCCAAAACTCTGATATGAAACACCTAGTTTTCACTAAATTTATGGTTTATATTTAGGATAATGTTTTACAGATTTGTCATTCTATTATATATATTTTTTTTATCATCTTATTTGATTATTGTATTTATTTTACATGTGACGAGGCCACACAAGAAGGCCAAAGAGGATCATTTGAAGTACCAAAAAGGGCCACCAGATGTCTTGTGAAAAATTACATAAAATCCTTAAATTACCACAATTCTTGTAGTTTACCAGTAAACGTTCAAAAGTTTCCTTTAATATACCCTCCTTTTGCAAACCTAGTGGTGATTCTAATGGGAATGGAATTGAATTAAAGACTAAAATCATCAATATAATGATTGCTATAAAATGAAATGTGCATTCTATATAGTGAGATGGATCATTTTCAGCATACATTTGCAATGTTAACTTGTACAGCAACATTTTCCTTTGGATCCATCTTGGTTCCTCTCACATGGGTTTCTTGTAGAGAATGGAAGCAGTCGACGGCTGTTTTTCTCCCTAATAAGATTAGAGTAAATAAATTAAGGATGTGCCCTTTAATCTGCTGGTTAAGAGTGGCAGCCACCTGGGGACTGGCCTCTCCCCCCATCTTCCTACATGGATAAAGACATTCTGGGCAGGGAAACCTCTATTTATACATGGTGAAGAAACAGGGTGCTATGGTTGACAGGTTTTTATGGACACTGTGAAGATGGTGTTTGCCTATTTCATGCGTTGCTTTTGTAGCCTAATATTTACAAGATCTTTTTTAAATATTGACCTTGCCTTTTTTTTTGTAAGGTTGTCGTTCATATTCCGTTTGACTGCTCTGATGCTATCCCTCTCCTCATAATTTGTATAGCGTCTTATAGATTTCCCAGGCCTTTTCATGTCGAAGCTGTAACAGGATCAGCCCAACCCTGTCATTTGACCAGGTGACCTGACACCCTGCTATTGCGTCTTGTTTAATTCAATAAGGACACCTTACATTCCATCACAGTACCTGAAGGAATATTCAAATGAAACAGACTTTCTCCCCACTGTGTCAGGCATGGGAATGACAATGGCTTGGTTTAATCTCTGTACGTTAATTGTTCTAGTTCTTTTCTATCTGCATTGTTAGTAAGGGCCTGTAAGTAAGCATTTCACTGTTAGTCTACACCTGTTGTTTACTAAGCATGTGGTAAATAACATTTGATTTGATATGGACTTATTAAAAGCAGCACAGCATCAGACTGAGAGGAAAACTAGTATTTCATTCAATTGGTACCATCTTTCTAATGATGGTGGTATGTCAGTGAAAAACGGACTTCTTGCCGAGTTACTCAATCATGGATCTGTTTTTTTTTTGGGGGGGGGGGGGGGGGGGGGGGATCAGTCAGGCAGGCAGCCCCGGTGCTGGTCGGCTGCCCAGAGAGCACAGTTTGGTGGGGTTCTCACGTTACTTCACTCTGGCCCAATAGAGGTTGTGTTATCATTCCACTCAACCATGATGGCTGTCTTATTCTAACCACTCCATTTCAATACTTTTTTATTTGTTTTATTTTACCTTTGTTTAACTCTGCAAGTCAGTTAAGAACAAATTCTTATTTACAATGACAGCCTAGGAAAAGTGGGTTAACTGCCTTGTTCAGGGGCAGAACAACATATTTTTACCTTGTCAGCTCTGGGATTCGATCTAGCAACCTTTTGGTTACTGACCCAACTCAAACCACTAGGCTACCTACCGCCCCTTATAATATACTTTATATCAATATAACATAATGAGTGTGTTTTGGTGCTTGACACATAAACCGATGTCATTAAGTAGTGATTGGCAGAAACCGGGATCAACACACCAGGTGTGGTTTGTGTTTTCTCAGGAATGTGTTGATAAATGGTGGTGGAAAAGACCCAAACATTTTATTTGGCTAGAAAGCCCATACACATATGGCATATGATACCCATACAGTAAGATGCTTACTGTAAAAATGTTTTAGTAAGCAAGTTTTGGTGTGCTTAACCACTATTTGGAAATGTTCCCATAACTCACAATGTAATGCTTCTCAGATTATCACCACATTCTATGTCTGACAGCTTTACACTACATTGTCAATAATGATATGGAGCAAATGACAGATCTGCCCACTAGCATATGAAACAACTGGAATATTTTGGTCACGAGGAAGTTATTGGCAGACCTATCCACCTAGGCCTACATCAGTCTCTGATATTTTGTCTCTATATGCCGACTAGGTTGGAGTCGAAATGCGTTGCAGATGTGAAGGTTGCGGTAGATATCAAAATGTTTACCAGTTGAAATAAACATGGCCTACTTTAGAATAGGAAAGCCAGATTCCATTCTTCCTCAGAGCAGATAGGACACGCCACTCTGCTATTGGCTAAAATATACAGTTGTCAGAAAATATTAAGTGATGAAAGAAGGGCGAGGGGGAGCAGCAGTCAAGAGTAGAATGATTCATCAGGTATCTGTAGCATTAATCGTCTCTGGGGCTTGTTTAAAGCAGACATAATACAGAGGCATGTTCCGCTCACTGCTCTGCTCTGTCTGGCTGTACCTTGGGGCTCTGAGCTGAAGAGCTGCTGAGAGGAATGGCCTTATCTCCACAGAGGAAACACTACAGGATCTGACTCCAGATTGGACTGCCCGGCACTGTGATTGCAGATTCCATCCAGCAGCTTCTCTGGTTATGCAGATCTCTTGTCTTATTACTGTCCCACTCTGGATAAGGAGTTGACGAGTGAGGTAGTTTCGTTGTAAGCATAAGTAGTAGTTAATATAACTGGGTTCCTGAATGTTGCTTTCCGTCTCTTGCTGTCAGTGATGTATATGCTTTCAACTCTGCCAAAGATAAAACAACCTTTTAAGGAACCACACATTTGGTGTAGTGTGTTTTGGTTTCTTGATCACTTGAGAGCCATGTCAATGCCCGTGATAAACTCCTACACTGTATCTCGTGTTGTTTTGAATGAGCTGTATAGAGCGTAACATTCTGCCTTGAACTATTTAGTTTTACTTGTGACAAATGATTCATCTTGTTCTCCCTCTTCTCTCTCTCTCCTCTCAGGTCTCTATGTGCTGCGATAAACACCTACTATCTGGCATGCTCTCGTTGCCACCTCAACTGCACATATGTTATCTTCAGCAACAAGATAGCCTTCCTCATGGACCTGCTGCTACATCAGCTTACAGTAAGTGTCCTTTCACCACACCATAGAAAACATCTCCTATTACTACCATTATTGATATGTTAACATTACTTAACATATATGTTCTCTCAAACAACACGTATTATTTTAGCTTGAGTCACTAAAGTTTGTGTGATACTTATGAAGGTGACATGGCATGATCAGAACTGCAGCCAGTTTACCCAAGGACCAGGCTGTTTAAAGAATCCCTTCCAATGTCTCTGTAAATTCTCCTCCTGGCTACATGCAACACTTAAGTGCTGAAAAACTAGGACCTCATCACCAGCATTTGTTCCTTTCTGGCACTGTGTTAATAAAAGACAGAGAGAGACACACGCTACAGTATAAATCCTGGCCCAGCCACAGCCACAGGCTTAGCCACGCAGATTAGGGAATGAGAGAGGGAGGGGAAAGAGCAGCCTGTCAGGGAGGCAATATGGCGGCTAGGTTACCTGTCAGCCCATATCCTTCAGCACTCTCTGAGACTGTAAACATCAGCCGACTCCAAACATCTAACGGTGGCGGCTGCACACTTCACAGAATCAGACGAGGCACAGACATGGCCTTTGCTACATGCATGAACTCTATTGGGGCTTCCTTTTGCAGTCCTGAGTTCCAATCCAAAGCTGTCATATTTCCTGAGGGCACAGAGGGGGAGATTAGCCTGTATGCTTCAGTTTATATAAAACATATTCCCACAGCTGCTCTGACGACTGACATGTTGAACAGCACAATGCTAACTTTTCAAGTTGTGTTGGATAGAGACAAATATGGGGCCCATGAATAGTCCTTGTAAAAATGTGTGTGTGTACGTGCGTGCGCACGTGTGTTTGTGTTTGGAAGTGGGTGGGGTTAGCGGGTGGGGGTAGCAAGTGCCGCCGTCGGTGCTTGTCCCTCTTTTTAATTAGATTTGTGGAGAATGTTGGTGAATTTACTAACGCTGTCAGCATGCTGCCCTAACCATTAGTCTAAATGAGATGTTTTCAGACGTTTTACCTGCCCATCTCCTTATTTCTACAACACACACACCAAAATGTCACTTATAGTGCCTTCAGAAAGTATTCACACACCTGGACTTCTTCCTCATTTAGTTTCAGCCTGAATTGAACATTTATTACATTTAGGTGTCACTGGCCTACGCACCCATAATGTCTTAGTAGAATTGTGTTTTTTGACATTTTTACAAATTAATTTAAAATGAAAAGCTGAACTGTCTTGAGTCATTAAGTATTCAACCCCTTTTTTATCGCAAGCCTAAATAAGTTTAGGAGTAAAGATTTGTTAACAAGTCATGGACTCACTCTGTTTCCAATAATAGTGTTGAACATAATTTTTTTTATTGACTACCTAATTTCTGTACCCCAAACATACAATTATCTGTAAAGTCCCTCAGTCGAGCTGCCAATTTCAAACACAGATTCAACCTCAAAGACCAGGGAGGTTTTCCAGTGCCCCGCAAAGAAGGGCACCTATTGGTAGATGGGTAAAAATAAAAAATCAGACATTGAATATCCCATTGAGCATGGTGAAGTTATTAATTACACTTTGGATGGTGTATCAATACACCCAGTCACTACAATGATACAGGTGTCCTTCCTAACTCAGTTACCAGAGAGGAAGAAAAGCACTTAGGAATTTCACGATGAGGCCAATGGTGACTTTAAAACAGTTGCAGAGATGTATGGCTGCGATGGAAAAACTGGGGATGGATCTACAAGATTGTTGTTAATCTACAATACTAGCCTAATTGACAGAGTAAAAAGAAGGAAGCCCGTACAAAATTAAATATTCCAAACAACACAACTAGATGAAAGATTAATTCACCTTTCAGCAGGACAAACCTGGAGTTGCTTACCAAGAAAAAGATGAATGTTCCTGAGTGGCCAAGTTAGTTTTGTCTTAAATCTGCTTGAAAATCTATGGCAAGACTTGAAAATGGATGTCTAGCAATGATCAACATACAACTTGACAGAGCTTGAATAATTTAAAAAAGAACAATGTGCAAATATTGTACAATACGGTTGTGCAAAGCTCTTAGAGACTTGCCCAGAAAGATTCACAGCTGTAATCGCTACCAAAGGTGATTCTAACATGTATTGACTTAGGAGTGTGAATACTTACACTACCGGTCAAAACACCTACTCATTCAAGGGTTTTTCTTTATTTTTACTCTTCAGTGAAGACATCAAAACTATTAAATAACACATGTGGAATCATGTAGTAACCAAAAAAGTGTTAAACAAATCAAAATATATTTTATAATTGAGATTCTTCAAATAGCCACCCTTTGCCTTGATGACAACTTTGCACACTCTTGGCATTCTCTCAACCAGCTTCATGAGGTAGTCATCTGGAATGTATTTCAATTAACAGTTGTGCCTTGTTAAAAGTTAATTTGTGGAATTATGTTCCTTCTTAATGCGTTTGAGCCAATCAGTTGTGTTGTTACAGGGTAGGGGTGGTATACAGAAGATATCCCTATTTGGTAAAAGTCCATGTTATGGCAAGAACAGCTCAAATAAGTCAAGAGAAACGACAGTCCATCATTACTTTAAGACATGAAGGTCAGTCAATACGAAAAATGTCAGTGCAGTCGCAAAGCCATCAAGCGTTCTCATGGGGACTGCCACAGGAAAGGAAGACCCAGAGCTACCTCTGCTGCAGAGGATAAGTTCATTAGAGTTACCAGCCCAAATAAATGCTTCACAGTGTTCAAGTAACAGACACATCTCAACATCAACTGTTCAGAGGAGAACAGGCCTTCATGGTTGAATTGCTGCAAAGAACCCACTACTAAAGGACACCAATAAGAAGAAGAGACTTGCTTGGGCCAAGAAACACGAGCAATGGACATTAGACCAGTGGACATTTGTCCTTTGGGCTAGAGTCCAAATTGGAGATTTTTGGTTCCAACCGCCGTGTCTTTGTGAGATGCAGTGTGGGTGAACGGATGATCTGGGGCGGCAGGTAGCCTAGTGGTTAGAGCGTTGGACTAGTAACCGAAAGGTTGCAAGATCAAATCCCTGAGCTGACAAGGTAAGAATCTGTTGTTCTGCCCCTGAACATGGCAGTTAATCCACTGTTCCTAGGCTGTCATTGAAAATAAGAATTTGTTCTTAAGTGTATATATATATATATAAATATATATAAAAAATAAAGTGAAAATAAATCTCTGCATGTGCATTTCCCACCGTAAAACATGGAGGAGGAGGTTGTATTGTGTGGGGGTAATTTGCTGGTGACACTGTCTGTGATTTTATTTAGAAGTCAAGGCACACTTAACCAGCATGGCTTCCACAGCATTCTGCAGCGGTACACCAGTCCCACTAAGCGCAAACCAGATGGGATATCATTTTTTTTTCATCAGGACAATGACCCAACACACCTCCAGACTGTGTAAGTGCTATTTTACCAAGAAGGAGAGTGATTTAGTGCTGCATCAGATGACCTGGCCTCCACAATCCCCCGACCTCAACCCAATTGAGATGGTTTGGGACCGCAGAGTGAAGGAAAAGCAGCCAAGTGCTTAGGAACTCCTTGAAGACTGTTGGAAAAGCATTCCAGGTGAAGCTGGTTGAGGGCGTGCCCAGAGTGTGCAAAGCTGTCATCAAGGCAAAGTGTGGCAACTTTGACAAATCTCAATATAACATATATTTTGTTTTGTTTAACACTTTTTGGATTACTGCATGATTCTGTATGTGTTATTTCATAGTTTTGATGTCTTAACTAATATTCTACAATGTAGAAAATAGTAAAAAATAAAGATAAACCCTTGAATGAGTAGGTGGTTCTAAAACATTTGAACGGTAGTGTATGTAAATGAGATATTTCTGAAAATGGTTGTCTAGCAATTTGACAGAGCTTGAAGAATTTTTAAAATAATTATGTGGAAATGTTGCACAATCCAGGTGTAGAAAGCTCACCTCTGTAATTGCTGCCAAAGGTGCTTCTACATAGTATTGACTCATGGTTGTGAATACTTATGTAAATGAGATTTCATTATCAATAAATTTGCAAAAAAATCTAAAAACATGTTTTCAGTTTGTCATTATTGGGAATTGTGTGTAGATGAGTGTGAAAAAATCTATTTAATCCATTTTGTATTCAGGCTGTAACACAACAAAATGGGGAGTAAGTCAAGGGGTATGAATTCTTTCTGAAGGCACTTTATCTAAAAGGGGAAATGCACTCTGTGCTCCTGTCACAGGAACTCCATACCTTTTTAGGATTGGGAATTGCCAGGGACCTAACAGTTCAACATTATCATGATACTTAGGTACTGGTACGATATGTATTGTGATTATCACGATTAAAAATGTATTGCGATACAATACTGTGGTTTTATTGCGATTTTTATGTTCCAAACCTATTGCTCACCATATGTCTGCTGCAGAGAGAAAAGAGAGAGCATGAGAAAACAAGTTTTGATTGGTCAGTGAAGTAAAATTGCTAAAAACATGTTGGCTCACCATTTTAAAAAGAAGCCAACTAGCTCTAGCTAGGTGCTACCTACAGTACAAATCGATACTTTTAGCCAATTATCGATATATCATCCAAAAATAATATTGCAATATGTAACTATCTAACCCCCCCCCCCCCCCATCACTAGTACCTTTGGCTTTTAAATACCCTGAATCTCTCTAAAAATAAATATCTTTATTAATAAATGTTTATTGGAATATTTTTCAGATGCTTGTGCTCTTCTAAATCATGCCAGAACTTGGAGCATACTGCTTCCTTTTTCAGCCCTTATTTGTCTAAGGTGAGGTTAAGGGGAGCATTTAGTTAATCCCACAGACGGTTAATACAGAACCCTCCCCTATGTTAGCTCCAGTCCAGTGGTTTTCTCCACAGAGTCTCAGTATTCGGTTGGCTTTCTTACCAGAGAGGGAATACCTCTGAGACCTCTCATATGGTAGCAGTCTGGCACGGCAACAGTAACCATGTCACACTGATTGTTAACTACCTATTTATGGCACACAATGATGAATTATACAATAACACGTGTGTTGTTTATGGCATGGTGTATCAGGATTCCAACCAATACAAATGGCCTTTGCCGGTAAACAAAAGAAGGGGATATTTCCTCCGTCTTAATTGTCTGTGTTCTAGAAGGCAGGCTGAGGTTTAAATGACCAGGGCCCAGATTCACAAAACCTGCCATTTTTCCTTAACTATAGACTTTTGAAGAAAGTTAGCCAAAGTTGCTGTTCCTCAAAAACGTTATTGGAAATGTTTTTCCGCTGTTTATTATGTCCCCTTAAGCAAAAAGTTTAAGAAATTTGATTCTTGAAAATTACGTTTTTGGATTTGTTCTTAAGTCCAAGATAGCTAAACCCTTGTCTTAAATTCTGGGCATTAAGTTCATTAAATAAATTGAACATGTTTAATTCACTCTCAAACTTCATCTGAAAGTTTCAGTATTGATTTATTTTAAACCCGAGAACATGTTTTAAAACAGTAATCTCAGTAGGAAATGTGCTAACATGATTTCCGTTGCTATCTAGATAGCTAGCTAAATCGGTTGCCTAGCAACAAGCATCTTAAAAATGTGTGAAGATATTTGAGAAGTTCGTAAGAATCAATAAATCTTAAGATATTGTTGAGGAATTGCACTTACGAACTTCTTTTTTTTTCTTAAGAAGAAGCGTCTTATGTTTTTGCGGAAGAAGTGTTTTGTGGGGCCTCCAGGTGGTTAAAGGCACTGCACTACTAGAGATCCTGGCCGGCAGGGATGTTCTTGTCCCATCGTGCACTAGTGACTCCTGTGGCGGGTTGGGTGCTATGCATGCTGACGCGGTTGCCAGGTATATGGTGTTTCCTCCGACACATTAGTGTGGCTGGCTTCTGGGTTAAGCGGACATTGTGTCAAGAAGCAGTGCAGCTTGGCTGGGTTGTGTTTCGGAGGACGCACGGCTCTCGACCTTGGCCTCTCCCGAGTCCGTACAGGAGTTGCGGCAATTGGACAAGACTGTAACTACCAATTGGATACCACGAAAAAGGGGTAAAAAAATAAGTGTTTTGTGACTCTGGGCCAGGGCTTTTGTTGAACTTTTGGGGGATACTGTGACTGCCTTGGGTATTGTCAGTTTTGCACTGTGATCAATCAATGTTGATTTATTTTTTGATAGAGGACTTGTCAAGCTGACAAGGACTTCATTTGGAAGGTATTCAGACCCCTTCCCCTTTTCCACATTTTGTTACTTTACAACCTTATTCTGAAAAGGGTTAAATAAAACATTTTCCTGAATCTACTCACATTATCCCATAATGACAAAGCTAAAACAAGTTTTTAGAAATGTTTACTAATACATTTTTACTAATAACTTATTACATAACTATTCAGACACCAATCAGGCCTTTGTGGTAGTGGCCAGACAGAAGCCACTCCTCAGTAAAAGGTACATGACAGTCCACTAGGGGTTTGCCCAAAAAAGCCTAAAGGACTCTCAGACCATGAGAAACAAGGTTCTCTGGTCTGATGAAACCAAGATTTAACTCTTTGGCCTGAATGCCAAGTGTCACGTCTGGATGAAACCTGGTTCATTCCCTACGGTGAAGCATGGTGGTGGCATCGTCATACTGTGGGGATGTTTTTCAGTGGCAGGGACTGGGAGACTAGTCAGGATCGAGGGAAAGATGAACGGAGCAAAGTACAGTGAGATCCTTGATGATAACCTGCTCCAGAGCGCTCAGGACCTCAGACTGGGGGCGAAGGTTCGCCTTCCAACAGGACAACAACCCTAAGCACACAGCCAAGACAACGCAACAGTGACTTCGGGACAAGTCTCTGAATGTCCTTGAGTGACCCAGCCAGAGCCCGGACTTGAGCTTGATCAAATATCTCTGGAGAGCCCTTCAAATAGCTGTGTAGCGACGCTCCCCATCCAACCTGACAGAGCTTGAGAGGATCTGCAGAGAAGACTGGGAGAAACTCCCCAAATTCAGGTGTGCCAATCTTGTACCGTCATACCCAAGAAGACTTGAGGCTGTAATCGCTGCCAAAGATTCTTCAACAAAGTACTTATGTCTTTTTTTTATTTTGAAGAAATATGCAAACATATCTAAAACCCTGTTTTTGCTTTGTCATTATGGGGTATTGTGTGTAGATTGATGAGGGGAAAAAAACAATTTAATCCATTTTAGGATCCGCTGTAACGTAACAATGTGGAAAAAGTCAAGGGGTCTGAATACTTTCTGAATGCACTGTACAGTATGTGATACAAGCTTGTTTGAGAATGCAGGTATTGAGCTACTGGTACAGACTGGTCTGTGACATGGTGGAGGTTTAGAGCTCTTGACTGACCAGTCTTTTCCTCCTTCAGCTGTTCGTCCCAGATGAAGACAAGACCATATTTGGTTGCAGTGTGAACAAGCAGGTGTTTGAGGGACTGACCACCGGCCTGCTGCAGACCAGCGCCACTGTCCTGAGCCTTCTCCGTCCCTATGTCCCTGACTGTGGCCGCGGGGACGCCCCTCGCATCATGTCACCAGACACCAAGACCTCCCCTATAGAGCCCTTCAACACCCGCGCCCAGGACCTCATCAGGTAAGCTCTTCCTCCTCCTCTCTCTCAAACCACACACCGCTCTATTGGGGCCCTCCTCCCTTTCACTGTACCTTTCTCCCACCACCTCCTATGTCCCCCCTCCACTCTCTTACTGACAGGGTTGATGGGGGAACCACTGATATTATAACTTAGTTACTGTCAGAAATAGCCTACAAAATGTCAGCGCCCTTGGAATAGGTCCCAGTGTTTGTATTTGTTTCCTCCTTGCTCAGGGGCTTTGAGTGAGGGTGAGAGAGGTCATCCTCTGGCATGTGTCCAAATAGTACTTTTTCACACATTCTGGATCAAAATCTTCTGCGAAGTAATAAGTCATTTTTTTACTTAGGGCAACATAAACAAAGAACACTCCTGGAAGTTTGCAACATCCCCTTGAACTTGGCTTTTGAGTAGCAAGGGCTATGGGCTGTCTCTCCTGGCACCGTGGGGCGGTGAGGAAAGGCAGGCCCGAGCCTTCAGGAAGAGTGGAGTCTTCCAACCATCCCCTCCCACAGCCAATGATTAATTTGACCAGAGCATCTGCACAGGCCCAACTCTCATACTATGTCCCAGTCGTAACCCAGGAGACAGGGGAGATCTTGAGGACAAATGGTGTCTAGTAATCCCTGCAAAGCAATGGACGATTTACCTCAACTGCCTCAAATTATGTATAT
Source organism: Oncorhynchus clarkii lewisi (assembly GCF_045791955.1). Classification (NCBI taxonomy): domain Eukaryota; kingdom Metazoa; phylum Chordata; class Actinopteri; order Salmoniformes; family Salmonidae; genus Oncorhynchus; species Oncorhynchus clarkii. The sequence continues at coordinate 30,253,867 of NC_092147.1, read as the reverse complement.
AATGGTAGGGAGGAAATAAGATTAAAAAAAGATGGTAGCTTTTGCAAAAAAAATTCTCATTATGGTGAACTGTAGATCACACAGAAAGAGAACATCAGCATTCCGCTTCTACGTCTTCATTTCTTATTACCAATCACTCACCAGGCTTTGTACTATACTTATCTCCTACAAGTGTCAGAAATGTACAGATGTGTGTAGCGCATCAATTGTGAAACACAGGGGCAACACTAAACACTAAACCGCTTTTCAAACAGACTATGGGCCAGCTCCTTTCAGCTTAGGTGAAGCTGTGGAAGAGGTGTCAGATGACCTTTTGTGGAGGTTTCACATTTTTTTTAATTACCTGACTGGAGAAGGCTGCCATTTTGACTGACAGTCCCAACAAAAAAAGGTATGCTAGCAAGTTAAGGGAGTAAGCTAAGCGGAGACGGAGAGGGAAAGGAATAGATGGATGCCTGTAGCGTAGAACAGTGCCTGACTGAGCTGTCTGGTACATCTGGGAGGTCTTGTGATTGACAGCTGAGCCTCCTTGTCTGTCCCTATGGTGGGTAGGGCTAAAGGGGGCTGAGCAGTGGTGGGAGAGGCATACCTTAGCCGTGAGGCATCCACAGGTCAGCGGACAGTCGGGCCTGTCTCTGGGCTGGCACGGGGGCACAGCCACCCTCTAATGATGCTGTTACCAGTGATATGTGGCTGAGAGAGCAGAGGGAACATGGTCATGATACCTGCCATTGGCAAGACAAATATCACAGTAATAACTGGGAGTACAGAGGGCGAGATCACATTTCAACTGTGCTGTCGGTGAGTTCCTATCAGTGAGGGCCTTTGTTAGGATAAAACATATTTCACTTCATTCATTGTGAAAGTTTTGTCGTTTGTAGTTTTGTTCATGTGGATTCACTCTTATCCTCCTTTTGTGTTTGTGTCCCTCCCTCAGCTATGTGGTAAACATGGGTCTGATTGATAAGCTGTACAGCTGCTTCCTGTCTGTCCAGGGCCCAGTGGACGAGAGCCCCAAGATGTCTGCCTTCCTCCAGCAGGCCACCGCTCTGCTGCACGCCATGTGTAAGCTGTGCTTCGCTGTGACCGGCCGGTGAGTGGCAGCAGTCTCCTTCCTTTATGACCCTCCTCTCCAGACATCCCTGTGATCATGCACGGCTGTTCACAAGACTAATGACAGGAGTGACTCACCGTTGGATCTTTTAAGTTCGCCCGGCCATCCCATAAAGACTTGTTGTTGGAGCTCAAACAAAGACACTGCCTCCTTTTCAATCAAACTTGGTGGTTTCCTTTAGTCTGAGCGCTGGCAAGGCCATCGTTACTGTTGATCGAGATAGGCATCTACTTGACCCCCGTGCTCTGTCACTCACCATAAACCCTTGCCTCCAGCACGCCAGGGGAAGCCCACCCACGTGTTACTGTGACCTGCCCCGAGAGAGGCTCAATGGCGCCGCTGACAGAGGCTAAGCATACAGACTGAGACACAATACCGACAAAGATAGCATGACCCTTAGTACAGCAATGCTGCCCTCATAGTTAAATATCGTCAGTGGTCATATGGGCACATTTTATCCCTTTAGTTTCTGTTGTGTCATTGTTTGAATTAGAACAGAGGTATTTTAACTCTAAATTTTGCTGGTCAGATAGCTAGAAACAATGACAAAAAGCTGCCATGTGGGGAATATTAAGTGGCTCGTTTCATCTTGTTCTTACACCATGTCTTGTTTTTAAGTGTTTCGACTGATGACACGTCTATGCTAATATGGCTTAAATTCACTAGCTAGCTAGCCAACAACTGTAACAATGTATTTGAGAGACAAGTGCTTATTGTGTACATTTATTTATGTTTTCAATAAACATTTGGAGACAATACAGTTCCCATCTCAATAATCCTTTGGCGTTGACAGTTGTTTTGCCCAAACGTTGCACACGCATCGGTTTTGTTGCTGAACAACCCATCCGTGTAGAAGTCTTTATCACATAATGTAGATGTTGTGACTGTATCGTTCCTGTGCCCACACTGTACTGCTTGTGTACCTCTCCTCTCCAGCTGCTGTGTGCTGTAACAGTGCCCAGCTGCTTCACACCAACACAGGGAGCACTGCTGTGACTGTGTCACTGAATATCTGTGAGAAAACACAGCGCCATAACCTCGCCACTTTAATGAGCGCACCGAGCAGTGTTGCGTAATAATCAACACCCTGCTAATCCAGCCAACTATCTCCATTCTTACCCTGTCCTCTGTGTGTTCAGGAGATTATACTGGAGAGAATGTATACCATGGTCCTGGAATATTTTTTGCCATGCCAGTTGCTGTGTCGAGGGGTTTAACTGGCATTAGAGACCATGTACTTGCAGAGCTAGGAATTTCCACACAGAGCTGTTGGCCAACATACAGTGGGTTCCATCCAGAGGTCAAACAGCCTTTATTCTCTGCCTGCAAATCACATCCTGTGTAGCAGGGGTATTCTTAAATTCCCTGTCAGCACAAGCTTATGGAACTCGTGGGTTTGCAGGAATCCTAATTGTAAAACAATGGGAGCCATTTGACATGTTTTCCCTGATGCCATTGACTCCGATGTAAATTTCGTACAGTATTTAGTCTCAGCTAAACAGAATACTTTTCCCATCTATAAAGCATGGACTAATCAGGGTAAACTCCTCTTATGCGCCAGGTGTTAGTCTGGCTATAGAAGTTTACATTGACTGGCCTCCAGTTTTATGAAGAGGGCAGCTGAGGAACTCGGAGCGATCTCTCCTTCCATCCCATCAGTGTTATACTCCCGTTCTGTTCTCACCTGTGATGTGTGCTGAGAGGATGATGTTACCAATCCCTTTTAATCTGCCTCCTTGCTAAGACACACTAACATGCTGCTTTCAATCATGTAAGGTGGACCTTAATTAAATGTGCCTGAGTACACAGCACCTTGCCAGGAAGCTTTCTGCAGCCAAGGGCATGGATGAGCCACTGCCATGAGCTGTCAGAGCTACTTCCACATTCCTGTGTTCATTCTGCCCAGCTTGGAGGCTCAAACTCACATTCTGAACTGGTTTAAAATAACAGTCACATTTCTGTGTCACTGCTGTACCATTAAGGAATTTCTCAGTCTGTGGTTGTAGTGATAATGACCAAGCTTTTAACTGCGATCATCCTTGATTAGGCCTAAATAATCTTCAGTGCACAGCTGAGCATAGACACCTTCTCACACACAGCCCCCAGACTGCACTTCCCTCTCACTCAGTGTAACCAGTTACTCCACTTAACCCGATAGGCATGCAGTGTAAATGGGGCAGGCCCTATTATTTATATTTGAAGGGGTAACCCTAAATCTAGAAGCCACAGGGACCAGACTGCCTTCACTCTTACATCCTGAGTCTCTGGTCACTGTGGTGAGGGCAGACAAAAGCTATGTTGTGAATTGAACTTTTACTTGATTTAGAATGAAGTGAAGCATTTTAATCAATAATAATAAATAATACGTTTGGAGAACTTCTAATGTGGTCAGATCCCATTAATTTCCCTATATAACATTTCACTGTCACTATGTTCATTGAGCAGAAATTAAATGATCATGTCACATGTTTATTTATATTGCCTGTGTCCTTTGCAGCTCTCCCAGTATATTTGACAACAAGCGTACAGACCCCACAGGGCTGACGGCCCTGCTGCAGTCCACAGACCTGGTGGGTGTGGTACACACTCTGTACTGCATCCTGCTCCACAGCTCCGCCCTGCCTGAGCCGGCTGCCCAGGGCCCACAGGAGCCCTATGCCCCAGGGGTCATCCAGGTGGCCCTAACGGGCCTCCGCTTCCTCAACAGCTTCGCCCTGCTCGACCTGTCTGCCTTCCAGGTAACACACACACACCACTTCATACTGAGGTACAGGACACACACAGAGAGAGACACGCACACATTCTCACACTTGAATCCCTCATCCTGCAGGTCCAGTAGGTGGTGTTAATTACAGTGACTCTAATTCCAAAGGTTATGCTGCCTGCGGGGCAGGTTTTTCAATACCGGCACATCACATACCATACAGTATATACTGGTCTTGCTGGTTACGTAGGTGTATTATGCTGGACACATTCCACAGACAGACATTCCAAATAGGGGGTTCCATGAAAAGGCCTTGTCACCAATGTCCTCTCTCACAGTTTTATTGACTAGCACCCTCATAATATAGAGCTGGCTGGCTTCTCTGTGCATCGGCAAGACAGAGCAGCTATGTCTGGTAAGACGAGGGGCTGGGGTGTGTCTATTTGTCAATAACTGCTGGTGCGCTAATATTATAGAAGTCATGATAAGCTGTAGACCACACCATCTAAAAAGAGAGTTCTCATCTATTTTATTCGTAGCCATCTATTTACCACCACAATCCGATGCTGGCACTAAGACCACACTCAACGAGCTGTATAAGACCATAAGCAAACAAGAAAATACTAATCCAGAAGCGGCAATCCTAGTGGCCGGGGACTTTAATGCAGGCAAACTTAAATCCGTTCCTCAACCAGAGGAAAAAAAACTCTAGACCACCTTTACTCTACACACAGAAACGCATTCAAAGCTCTCCCTCGCCCTCCATTTGGCAAATCTGACCATAATTCTATCCTCTTGATTCCTGCGTACAGGCAAAAAACAAAGCAGGAAGCTGCCGCTTTCAAGGAGCGGGACTAATCCGGACGCTTATAAGAAATCCAGAACCATCAAACAGGCAAAGCATCAATACAATACTAAGATTGAATCCTACAACACCGGCTCTGATGCTCATCGGATGTGGCAGGGCTTGAAAACTATTACAGACTACAAAGGGAATCCCAGACGAGAGCTGCCCAGTGACGCAAGCCTACCAGACGAGCAAAATGCCTTTTATGCTCGCTTTGAAGCAAGGCAATACTGAAGCATGCATGAGATCACCAGCTATTCCGGACGACTGTGTGATCATGCTCGCCGTAGCCTATGTGAGCAAGACCTTTAAACATGTCAACATTCACAAAGCTGCGGGGCTCGACAGTTTACCAGGGCGTGTACTCAAAGCATGCACGGACCAACTAGCAAGTGTCTTCACTGACATTTTCAACCTCTCCCTGACCGAGTCTGTAATATCTACATGTTTTGAACATAATACCATAGTCCCTGTGCCCAAGAAAACGAAGGTAACCTTCCTAAATGATTACCGCCCCGTAGCACTCACGTCAGTAGCCATGAAGTGCTTTGAAAGGCTGGTCATCGCTCACATCAACACCATCATGCCGGAAACCCTAGTCCCACTCCAATTCGCATATGACTCTAACAGATCCACAGATGACGCAAACTCAATCACACTCCACACTGCCCTTTCCCACCTGGACAAAAGGAACACCTCAGTATGTGAGAATGCTGTTCATTGACTACAGCTCAGCGTTCAACACCATAGTGCCCACAAAGCTCATCACTAAACTAAGGGTCTAAACACCTAGCTCTGCAACTGGATCCTGGACTTCCTGACAGGCCAACCCCAGGTGGTAAGGGTAGGCAACAACACATCTGCCATGCTGATCCTCAACACTGGGGTCCCTCAGGGGTGTGTGCTTAGTCCCCTCCTGTACTCCCTGTTCACCCACGACTGCATGGCCAAGCACACCATCATTAAGTTTGCTGTCACCGATAACGATGAGACCGCCTATAGGGAGGAGGTCAGAGACCTGGCAGTGTGGTGCCAGGACAACAACCTCTCCCTCAATGTGAGCAAGACAACGGAGCTGATCGTGGACTATAGGAAAAGGAGGGCCAACCAGGCCCCCATTTTAAAATTGAAAGGGCTGTATTGGAGCCGGTCGAGAGTTTCCACATCACCAACAAAATGTCATGGTCCAAACATACCAAGACACCTTTTCCCCCTCAGGAGACTGAAATGATTTGGCATGGGTCCCCAGATCCTCAAAATTCTACAGCTGCACCATCAAAGCATCCTGACTGGTTGCATCACCGCCTGGTATGGCAACTGCTCGTCATCTGACCGTAAGGTGCTACGGAGGGTAGTGCGTATGGCTCAGTACATCACTGGGGCCAAGCTTCCTGACATCCAGGACCTATATACTAGGCGGTGTCAGAGGAAGGTCCAAAAAATTGTCAAAGACTCCAGTCACCCAAGTCATAGACTGTTTTCTCTGCTACCGCTAGCAGCACCGGAGCGCCATGTCTAGGACCAAAAGGCTCCTTAACACCTTCTATTTCCAAGCCATAAGACTGCTGAACAATTAATCAAATGGCCAGCTGGATTATTTGCACCCTCCCTACTTGCTGTTTATCTATGCATTATGATTTAGTAAATCTTTCCTTAACTCGATTTCTTGAACTGCAGTGTTGGTTAAGCATTTCACGGTAAGGTCTACACCTGTTGTATTCGGCGTGTGTGGCAAATACAATTTGATTTGATATCCCTGTGCACAAGCATCAGGCAACACAAATATCCCTCTTTCCTCTTCCTGGCAGCAACAAGGCCATGTGTAACTGATCGACAGGCAGCAGAGGCCAGGTCTTGGAGCTGCTGCCATTGGACTGGAGTATTTATCCTCAGGATAAACCTGACCTCTCGGACATAAACATGAGTGTCCCCTGACCGAGGGTCAGTTGCTGAGGTTAAATGGAGCACTGTGGGTCAGAAATGCGGATGGACCTGAGTGATTAGTGCTGTAGCCCGAGCCATACATTACCAGCTCTGATCAAGAGAGAATGACAGCTTCACTGTGCTCAGGCAGCGCATAAACAGAACGGCGTAAGGGAGGAAGTGGGAGAGTTATTAATTATTTTAATACCTGTGGGTAATTAACACAGAGGCTGCTCTCCCTCGGCTCCGCCATGCTCAGGCTATTCATAACAGCTGGAACTCAAAGCTTTTCAGTGCCAACGTTTTTATGAACATTTTAAATAATGTTTTTTGTGGCCTGTGTTGTAATCACCTTGTGGTTCACATTACCCCACACTAGTGCCGACTAATAAGCACTACAGTAGATGCTGAGCTGCTCTCTCTTCTCATTGGACATTTTGCTAGGCCCCAGAATCAACTACCAAATAGTGTGGTTAGAGGGGATTTCAAGCTGAAAAGGAGTTATTTAGCAAATATTTGATGTCTATTTTCAAGTAAATTAATAAAATATATTAGTATTTAATCACCAACCTTTTGGTGCCCATCAAAACAGACAGTATATTCAGCCTTTGCATTCATTCACTAACAAAATATAGGGTTCAGTTTGTCTCGCTGTCCTAAGACTGATGGGTATGGTTAATTACAGTTGGGGAGAAATAGAGTTCTATGTCTCCAGTATTGCAGGGTGTTATATTGAGAGATTAGACAGCAGTAAGGCTCAGGTCAGCTAACAGGAGTGGGCCTCTCAGGTAGGTACTATTTAGGAGACTGTTTTACCTCCTCCCCTCCATCAGTCCCAAAACCTCATACATACACCCCAACCTGATTCCAGTGTGTTTTTTCTCTGCTTACCCTGTGGTGCTCAGTCATGCTGACATGTTTAATAAATACTGTCTGTGGACCTCTGATAGCATCTCATTTTCTGGGGGATTGGGGTCCCTCTGGTAGGACCCTCTGGTGTTGGTGCTGGGGAGAGACCCCCTAGCAGGAGTCCCTGTACACTGCATCATCTAGTCTGAATCTCTACCCGCTAAAGCACACAAATCCCTCTCCTCTCTTTTAATTAGCAAATCCAGCCTCACTTATATTACCATCATCGTGTTGATTTTATACTCTTTAGGACGGTTGTTGTTCGCTATCCAGTTAGATTTAGTGAATGTCTCCAGCTAGATTGTGTCTGCTTTGTGTTTGTGGTTTTTGTGGTGTTTGAATGCTGATGTTTTTTCTGTGCCGTCTCAGACTGTTCTAGGTGCCGAGGGCCTGTCCCTTGCTTTCCGCCACATAGTGAGCTCCCTGCTGTGGTACTGCTCTCAGCACTCCTCTGAAGAGCTGCTGCAGGAAGTCATCATCTGTGTGGGCTACTTCACCGTCAACCACCCTGACAACCAGGTAAAGGTCTAACACACACACACACATACTCAAATATGTAATAAAGTCAATGTTGTTGTTTCATGCCTTTTCTTTAGTTATCACCATAAACTGTTGTAATTTGAGACATTATTGACACCCTTGATAAAGATGAGCAATAATGACTATAAATAAATATAATTCAAATCCTGAGCTATATTGTATGCTCAGAGAAAGATTTTTCTCAAAAAGGTAGGGGGCAAAATTGACACCCCTAAAGATTATTCTATATAAAGTAGTCAAACGTGTAGTATTAGGTCCCATATTCCTAGCATGCAATGACAACATCAAGCTTGTGACTACAAACTTGTTGGATGCATTTGTAGTTCGTTTTGGTTGTATTTCAGATTATTTTGTGCCCAATAGAAATGAATGGTAAATAATGTATTGTCTCATTTTAGACATACCCCCAAGACAGTATTTGAATTATTTTATACAGTCATTTTTTCCTCATCTTTATCAAGGGTGTCAATCATTTCAGTTCCCACTGTATCTGTTCTGTTTCAGAAATATGAGATGAATGGTATCTGGTTTGGCATTGTGGCCCTGTTGCAACAGTCTGTCCATATAATGATACTTCTGTTTCCTTTATATGCTTCTGGTAATGTATCATTAGATGAAGAGAGGGTGTAGTTTTTTGTGGTTCATACAAAAGCAACAAGAGCCACCTCTTTAAAGATTCATATGTTGCCACCTCTGTGCTGTTGGGCTGTGGGTGCTCTATTGTCCCTCAGTAGCATGGTCCATTGTTCTGTCCCAGTGGAGCTGCCAGTTCTCTCTAGTGTTGTGTGCTTTGCTGTGTTGGCCCAGGCCTAGTGTTAAGGCTACTGGGCCTATGTGGCTGTGAGCAGGATGTGATGGAGCAGACTTGGCTGCTGTGTAATTGGCTGTCATGCATGGTCTGTCTACTGAGCCCCTGAGCAGCTTACAAGTGCTACAGTTGGCCAGGCTTTAGTTAAGTGAAGCCTGACCCTCAGTGCCAGCCATCGAGCTTTACCTCAAACCTCTGCCTTTTTAATGTCCTCACAGGCGCGGTCAACCACGCAGCAATTTATAGGCGGATTTCAGTTTCTAATATCCATGATGTTTTAGCCCTAATTAAAGAATCTGTCTCCATTTTATGGCAGTTCAGCTCTCCTCTGCTTCTCCTATCCAATTTAATTATTTTGATGTACGTAATTAGCATTTGTTGGCCTGATTTGCATATTATATTGGATAATTGAATGAGGACCGATGATTGAATTAGGGGGGTGACAGATGATTGGGCTTTGTACTTGCCCAGCAAAGTTAACCTAACAGTCTGCCTGGGAGTAGCAGACCTTTGCATATTCATTTATGACCAGCGCACTTTGCTAATTTGAAATGCCCTAATGCAAAGTCTTCAACCTGTGACTTCCAATCAGGGCACAAGCTGCTGACAATTTAGTAAATGTTATATGTAGCCTTTGTCTATCTACTCCAATGTCATCCCAGAGAGTGAAATCAGTGTTTAGGACTTGTTCCTTTTATTGTTTATTTGATAGGTGTGAGAACCCTTTGAGAAAATGTGAGGAAATGTGAAGAGCAACCTTCGTGGACTGATCCTGGCCAGTGGCACGGTTCCTGGAATTTGTCCATGTGATCTGGGCCCTGAAAAAAGCAGGATGGATGGAGAAGAGGGGAATATTTGGAGTAGCTTTAGCTTTTCTCAGACTAATGTAAGCATTGGCAGAGCACAAAAGCAGGCCCGCCCGTGCGGTCACACAGACTGCTGATTCACTGTCGGCAGGCAGGCACACCAGCCTTTGTTTATATGTGTTGCGCTAGAAATAACGCTGCTCATAAAACGTAGAACTTTGAAGACGGTCTTTGTAGATATATATTCTCCCTGCTCTGAGGGTATGAATAACTCAGCCTGTCACATAGAAATCCGTTGGGAGAGTGACATATGTAACCTTGTGTGTGCTTAAGTGTTTCGGCTCACAGGTCCATGTGGCCATATGTTTTCATTGTCTTTTGGGAGAACCCATAGAGACAGTCACACTAAAAAGGGGCTAAATGAAACTTGTTTTGTCACTGCCATGTTCCTTGTCTCATGAGGGGATAAGTACCGGTAAGCTCCCGCAACTTTTTCTTCCCAACCTTCAAGTGATTCATTTGTGAGTCATTCATGGTGATGATCTCTAGGTTCTTTAAAATGTAGGAACAGTAAATGCTAGCGATGTTGACACGTTAACCCAGACCCCTGGCTTTGCTTGCTTTCCATTTCATGACCAGTTCCAGACTATGGAAAGTTTTCAGGAGCTTAATGCAATTTCCCAAATTGACTTAAATTGACATTAATTCATCCCGACACTTGCAATGCATTTACTACTCGGATACAATATTTCAGTTCACTAAGAAGTCTACTGTAAAATAGAAAACTATCTGCTTGTGAACTGCAGTAGGCCCCTTCCCAGACTGACATCCCACACATCAGTGTTATCTGCAGCCAGCCCAGCCCCTGTCCTTCCCATTCTGTACGAAGGTGTTTCCTCTGCCCTGCAGACTCCAGCTCACAGCTTTGCACCTGTAATCCCTGATCAACTCCCCATTACTGCCAACACAACCCTAAACCTTCACGCCTTCCTGGGGAGCCAACCCAGTGCTGGGGAATGCACCCTATGTCTCCTACTATACACCACAGTAAACACACACCAACTCAGACTGGTGACTGGCAGGTAAGGGCTGATTGTTAGCTCTGTAGATGATTTACACACTCCATATTGGGAGGGCCCAGGTCCAACTAACTTCAGTGTAGTTAAGGGGACATTTTCCCCATAAACCTTCCATATCTTTTTAAAGAGGTTGTATTTGCAGAATGACTCATTTTGATTGTGGCTCTTGGCAGTTTCAGAACGGCATCATCTGCTGTAAGTTGACATGGTTATTAGGCAGATAGATCTAGAATAATTACACGTTATTTGGCAAACACCGTGTCACATGTGGTTTATAGGAGATGAATACCCTTGGTCTGTCTCTTAAAAGCCATGGTGGGATCTTCTCTTCTTGTCCAGGGGATATCTTAAGTCAATGTCCATGTCGACATCTGATTGTCAGTTGACAATTTACTTCATCTCAATCAGGTGGTAGCTAGTTGTTAAGAGGCACATTCAGCAGTAGCTTGTCTTCCTGAAAAAACTCTGTGTCCTCTAATATCATCTGCCCCTCTCTCTTATCAGTAGGGCCGTTCCTTCACTAGGGTAACTCCAGTGTGTAGAGGGAGGCTTGGCAGAGGGTCTGACTTGTGTTGTAGGCAAGAGCTTCAGGTTTGTTGCCCTGTTTTGAAGGCTGACATGGTTCCTCTAGCTGAGGTGTCTGGGTCTGTCTAGACAGCATGCGGAACAGAGACTACTCCACTGTCCATTCATCCACGGTAGTCTTCCTATGTGTGGAGGAATCTCAAATTTAAAATGTTTAATGTGCTGGAATTACAGTACAGGTTCACTCTGACTCTTAGAAGTTGTCAAATCTAGCTAGCTAGCTAACCTTGGTTATTGCATGAGAGTTTTATTTTTGGTAACACTTTATTTGGATAGTCCATACCGCCTGGTTTCCGCTTCAACTTGGGCTTTCCCAAGGTTTTGTATGCGTTTCGGAACATTAACTTTACACACTCTCTGTTGTCAGTGGACAGCAAAGTGGTTATGTAATGGTGAGTCATAAAAGAGAATGCCTGTTTGAAAAGGCAGATCTCTGTAGTTAAGACAGACCAGAACCACCAGGCACTTGAGCTTTACGGGTCTGTGTTAAACTGCGGCTTGATTCATGGCTTCAGACAGACGCTTGCTGGACCTTTTTATGATGTCAGGGTTTGAATAGATACTTCCAGTGGACAGGAACACCGTGTGGGGCACTGTTATTGCTCTTCACCTGGGGTGATGCCTACAGAGTCCTGGAAAGTTGCCTGTAGACTTGGTTTCTGTAGGACTAGGTAACCTTTGGCTGCCAGCTGGCCTTGTTTTACAGTGCCTTCAAAGTATTCACACCCCTTGACTTTTTCCACATTTTGTTGTTACAGACTGAATTTTAAATTGATTCAATTGAGATTGTGTCACTGGGCTACACACAATATCCCATAATGTCAACGTGGAATTATGTTTTTAGACAATTTTACAAATTAATTAAAGTTAGTATTCATCCCCTTTGTTATGGCAAGCCTAAATAAATTCAGGAGGAAAAATGTGCTTAACAAGTCACCTAATAATGTGAATTAACTAGTAGTAAAATAGTGTTTAACATGATTTTTGAATGACTACCTCATCTCTGTACCCCACACATACAAGTATATTTAAGGTCTCTCAGTAAAATTCAAACACATTCAACCACAAAGACCAGAGAGGTTTTCCAATGCCTCGCAAAGATGGGCACCTTTTTGGTAGATGCGTAAAAAAAAATCTAGAAACAAACATTGAATATCCCTTTGAGCATGGCAACTGTATTAATTAAGAGGGAAGCCTGTACAGAATAAAAATATGCCAAAACATCCTGTTTGCAATAAGGCACTGAAGTGAAACTGCAAAAATGTGGCAAATTAATATACTTGTATATACTTGTATGTATGTCCTGAATACAAAGTGTTATGCTTGGGGTAAATGGAACACATCACTGAGTACCAATCGTCATATTTTCAGGCATGGTAATGGCTGCATCATGTTATGGGTATGCTTGTCATCGGTAAGGACTATGGAGTTTTTTAGGATAAAAATTAACAGAATAGAGCTAAGCACAGGCAAAATCCTAGAGGAAAACCTGGTTCAGTCCAACTTTCCAACAGACACTTAGAGACAAATTCACCTTTCAGCAGGACAATAACCTTAAACACAAGGCCAAATATACACTGGAGTTGCTTACCAAGACAACATTGAATGTTCATGAGTGGCCTAGTTACAGTTTTGACTTAAATCAGCTTGACGATCTATGGCAAGACTTCAAAATGGATGTCTAGCAATTATCAACCAATTTGACAGAGCTTGAAGAATTTAAAGAATAATGTGCAAATATTGTACAATCCAGGTGTGCAAAGCGCTTTAGAGACTTACCCAGAAATACACAGCTGTAATCACTGCCAAAGGTGATTCTAACATGTATTGACTAAGGGGTGTGATTACTTGTGTGACTGAGATATTTCCGTATTTTATTTTCAATAAATGTGAAAACGTTTCCTAAAACAAAGTTTTCACTTTGTCATTATGGGCTATTGTTTGTAGATGAGTGAGGGGGAAAAAAACATTTAATCTATTTTGATTTCAGGCTATAATACAACATAATGTGGAATAAGTCAAGGGGTATGAATACTTTCTGAAGGCACTGTATGCCTCCCTGCAGAGGGCACTTGAGGGTGGGCAATTTATTTAGGCAGCTGAGGATGGAACACTGCATAGTGGAGGATTATGAGATTGCTGTATGGTTTGTAGGTTGAGTCCTTAGCGCATCGGCCCCAACGCAGACGCTGACTTCTGAATCTCTGAGACCTATGAAAGTTCAGGATTATGATGTCCAAAAGCAGGCCCTGCAACAACAAATTGTTAGTCTGCAGTGTTTCTGAAGTGTGTTTTTCAATATTCTGATGAAAGATTCCTTTACCTGGGATCTCATAATCAAATGTATGACCACCTTCTCTGGCCGTTCCTCCTCCGGCAGTGTTGCAACGGTAAAGATTGATTCGGTGATCTAGGATCTTGCGAAGTCCTGCAGCTAGCTTCTAAAATGAAAATAAGCAGCTGATTGTTTTCAAAATAGAGATCTTCCCCTTTTTTCCTTCTGTACAGTGGAGTTAACGTTAGATTATTCTTGCATTACATGACAGTGAAAATACAGGGTATTTCGGTATCCTCCTAGTGAACCTGCATGTTTGTGAGTTCATCTTTGTTAACCTCATTGAGAATTTGCTTTAGTTGTGTGCCAGTGGAGACTTAACTCCCCTAAAAAGCCTCTTTTGTTTTAGCTGGTCAGTAAAGAATCTTTACAGACATTAATAGGAAGAGGCATCGCCTGTGGCCCTTTGAACGCTGCTGTAGAACAGAGCTTTGAGGAGCTTCACCTTGAAATTATAAAAGCAGTGAATTATCACTTTGTTTATCCTACCCTTAAACCTTAAAGTGCATTATCAAAGAGAGAATGCATTGGAAGAGTATTGTTAAGTGTATTCTCCAAATCTTGTAAATCCTCTGAATTTATGTCACTGTGGCCAGGGGACCTCACCCTGCCCGTCTGGTTCCTATTTCAGCTGAGCCCCAGCCTGGGTCTCTGTACCTGTAAAGCAGTGGGGTGTTTTTCCAGACAGGATTTACTGTGGTGACACCCCCCCCCAGTTTTCAGAGAAGTGCTGATGGCCTTCCCAGGCTCTGGGGAGATGCCCTGAGCATTAGGCCAGGACCCCTTCCTTTGGACCAGTTCCCGCTCTAATCAAACTAGGCTGGACGTGATTTGGTTTTAATATTGGTGGGCCGGATGTAATTGTGTGATTGATTGGCCGCTGGTAAAGGGGAGCAGGATGTCAGCCGGGTGAGAACTCCATTAATGGTATTGCTCATTTCTTAGTGGTGGTGGCAAGGCTACAGTGGAGGTCTGTTCACCCTTCCCCCCCAATCCTACGCAGTGCATGCCCTCTTAACCTAAGCTGTGCAGTGCACATCCACAGGGATATGGTCTGGTGTTGGCTTCAATATCTCAGTGACACTCACACAGTTGGAGATAACTGTTACCGGGTAATACATAAAAGCCTATATATTTTGATAATGAAGTGATATTTCTCATCAAGAAGATATTTCACATTACTATTTCTTGTTGCCCCCATTTCACAACAGCTCGGAAATTACCTGCAGTACAAAGGAAGAGCAAAACATCCCATCATTGTGTTTTATAGCCTGTAATTGTGTGGTGGGATGCTGTGCCCTCCAGTTCTCCTCCTAATGGGTGTTTGTGTGTTGTTTTAGTGGCAGATTTATGGGTGGGAGGGGTGCAGGGCAGTGATTTACGGGTGGCACTGGCTGACTGGCCCTGCTCTGTGTGTTCCAGGTGATAGTGCAGTCTGGCCGCCAGCCCAGCGTGCTGCAGAAACTGTGTCAGCTACCCTTCCAGTACTTCAGCCACCCGCGCCTCATCAAAGTGCTCTTCCCTTCACTCATCTCAGCCTGCTACAACAATCCCCAGAACAAGGTTATTCTGCAGCAGGAGATGAGCTGTGTGCTACTGGCCACCTTCATACAGGTAACACACACACTGATGTTTTGGTGAAGCTTTAATTTTCTGAAGAACTAGCACATTTTATGTATACAGAGCAAATACATAATAGAGCCACCGGTTTAGTCAGGCTTTTTGCTTTAAAGGCACAGTGTAGTAAAAAAATATATGTTTCTGTATTGCATAAAGTGCATTCGGAAAGTAGTCAGACCCCTTGACTTTTTCCATGTTTTGTAATATTACAGCCTTATTCTAAAATAGATTAAATAAAATCCTCATCAATCTACACACAATACCACATAATGACAAATAAAATAGAGATTTTTAGAATTTTTTGCAAGTGTATTAAAAATAAAAACAGAAATACCTTATTTACTTAAGTATTCAGACCCTTTGCTATGAGACTTGACATTAAGCTCAGGTGCATCCTGTTTCCATTGAACATCCTTGAGCTGTTTCTACAACTTGATTGGAGTCCACCTATGGTACATTCAATTGATTGGACATGATTTGGAAAGGCACACACCTGTCTATATAAGGTCCCACAGTTAACACCGCATGTCACAGCAATAACCAAACCATGAGGTTGAAGGAATTGTCTGTAGAGCTCCGAGACAGGATTGCAGGCGCAGATCTGGGGAAGGGTACCAAAACATTTCTGCAGCATTGAAGGTCCCCAAGAACACAGTAGCCTCCATCATTCTAAAATGGAAGAAGTTTGAACTCTTCCTAGAGCTGGCTGCCCGTCCAAACTGCGCAATCGGGGGAGAAGGGCCTTGGTCAGGCAGGTGACCAAGAACCCGATGGCCACTCTGACAGAACCTTCCAGAAGGACAACCATCTCTGCAGCACTCTACTAGTCCGGCCTTTATGGTAGTGGCCTTACTGAAACCACTCCTCAGTAAAAGGCACATGACAGACCGCTTGGAATTAGCCATAAGACACCTAAAGGACTCAAACCATGAGAAACAAGATTCTCTGGTCTGATGAAACCAAGATTGAACTGAATGCCAAGTGTCACGTCAGGAGGAAACCTCACACCATCCCTACAGTGAAGCATGGTGGTGGAAGCACAGGGATGTTTTTCAGTGGCAGGAACTAGGAGACTAGTCTGGATCGAGGGAAAATGTACAGAGATCCATGACGAAAACCTTCTCTAGAGCGCTCAGGACCTTAGACTGGGGGCGAAGGTTCACAATCCAACAGGATAACAACCCTAAGCACACAGCCAAGACCACGCAGAAGTGGCTTCGGGACAAGTTTTATGAATGTCCTTGTGTGGCCCTACCAGAGCCCAGACTTGAACGCGATCTAACATCGCAGTTACGCTCCCCGTTCAACCTGATAGCACTTGAGAGGATCTGCAGAGAAGAAGAATGGGAGAAAATCCCCAAATACAAGTGTGCCAAGCTTGTAGAGTCATACCCAAGAAGACTGGAGGCTGTAATCGTTGCCAAAGGTGATTCAACAAAGTACTGAGTACTCTGAATACTTATGTCAATGTGATGTTTAAGTTATTTATTTTTTATACATTTGCAACAATTTCTAAAAAACTGTTTTTGCTTTGTCATAATGGGGTATTGTGTGTAGATTGATGAGGGGGGGAAAAACAATGTCATCCATTTTAGAATAAGGCTGTAACGTAACTAAATGTGGAGAAGTCAAAGGGTCTGAACACTTTCCAAAAGCACTGTATACATTAAGAACACCTATTCTTTCCATGACATTGACTGACCAAGTGAAAGCTATGATCCCTTATTGATGTCAAGCATTGGAGTCAACATGGGCCATCCCTGTGGAATGCTTTCGACACCTTGTAGAGTCCATTCCCCGACGAATTGAGGCTGTTCTGAGGGAAAAGGGTGGGGGGAGGTATACTGTTTTGGTGGGATGGAATTTTGGCCTGCCCGGTGACATCCCCAGGTGGTAAATTAGTCAATAGACCAATAAGAAAGAGTTACAAACCTCTCAGCCATTAAAAGCTAGTTTTCCGTTTTCCCAACCCCATTCAGACTACTCCCAGACAGTCCTAGCAAAATCCTTGTATGAGAAATTGCTCTTTAAGTTACTTATTAATCCTATTTTAATTGAAAACAATCACAGTAAGTAAGGTACTTAATTGTTACCCAGAAATGATTTGATATTGAGATCAAAGCGGCTGCATTGGACCTTTTTTAATGTGTCTGTCTCCTGGTGGATATTTAGCACCTACATGGCTTCCTCAGTGGATTTACCTGCCAGTGGTTTAGCCTCCAGTAAACAAGCTGTCTCCTTCATCTTCTCTGACAACATCGCCTCTCACCGCCTAGCTACCACCATTATTTACATTAAGATTATCTCGCACAATAGAGGGACAGGCTATTGTAATTTCAGCCAAACAGTGGGAAGATCTATAGATTCCTCCTTCCCTGTGTCATTATTTATTATAGAATTAACCTGAGATGAAGCAAAAACTTGCTTTGCTAGTACTTTTGCTATTTTAATAGTATTAAATGGGTAGTTCACCCAAATTACAAAATTACATATTGGTTTCCTTAACCTATAAGCAGTCTATGGACAGTATGTCCGCAATCGTGCTTTGGTTTAGTTTCCCTGGCGTTGTTTCTAAATGTTAACTTCTTAGCATTTCTGGCACACATCCCATTCAAGTCGTGGGCCTGATAATGGCATTTTTTGCACATCATGTTCAAATCATTCAAAAGTACAGTACCTACAATTGATTGAGATTCACTAAAGTCACTTATGGATGATTTGAACATGATACGGAAAAATGCTATACTGAACAAAAATTTGAATGCAAGAATTTCAAAGATTTTTCTGAGTTACTGTTCTTATAAGGAAATCAGTCAGTTGAAATAAATTAATGCCCTAATCTATGGATTTCACATGACTGGGAAAACAGATATGCATCTGTTGGTGACAGATACCTTGGGGGAAAAGGTGGGGGGGGGTGGATCAGAACACCAGTCAGTATCTGGTGTAACCACTATTTGCCTCATGCAGCACATCTCCTTTGCATAGAGTTAATCAGGCTGTTGATTGTGGCCTGTGGAATGTTGTCCCACTCCTCTTCAATGCCTGTGCGCATTTACACTCGTACTCATTGATCCAGAGCATCCCAAACATCCTCAATGGGTGACATGTCTGGTGAGTATGCAGTCCATGGAAGAACTGGGACATGTTCAGTTTCCAGGAATTGTGTACAGATCCTTGCGACATGGGGCTGTGCGTTATCATGCTTAAACAAGAGGAGATGGCGGCGGATGAATGGCATGACAATGGGCCTCAGGATCTCATCACTGTACCTCTGTGCATTCAAATTTCCATCGATAACAATAATTTGTGTTTGTTGTCCGTAGCTTATGCCTGCCCATACCATAACCCCACCGCCACCATGGGGGCACTCTGTTCACAACGTTGACATCAGCAAACCGCTTACTCACATGATGCCATACATGCAATCTGCGCGGTTACAACGCCGAACTGCAGTCAGGTCAAGACCATGGTGAGGAGCTGGATGTTGAAGTCCAGGGCTGGCGTGGTTACACGTAGTCTGCAGTTGTGAGGCCGGTTGGACATACTGCCAAATTCTCTAAAACAACGTTGGAGGCGGCGTATGGTAGAGAAATTAACATTCAATTATCTGGCAACAGCTCTGGTGGACATTCCTGCAGTCAGCATGCCAATTGCACACCCCCTCAAAACTTGAGACATCTGTGGCATTGTTTTGTGTAACAAAACTGCATATAAAACTGCTATTTTATTGTCCCCAGCACAGAGGAATATGTCAGAGTGATCCTCTGTGATTACCTGTGTAATCAGCTTATTGATATGCCACACCTGTCAGGTGGTTGAATTATCTTGGCAGAGGTGAAATGCTCACTAACAATGATGTAAACACATTTTTGCTCTTTAAAAAAAATATATTAAGCTTTTTTGTGCAGGTGTAATATTTCTGGGATCTTTTATTTCAGCTCAAGAAAGATGGGACCAACACTTTACATGTTGCGTTTATATTTTTGTTCAGTATAATATCGGTTCCATGAATTGAATGGGATTTGTGCCACAAATGCTAAAATGTTAGCATTAGGAAACTGTACCAGCTAGTGCTAGGGAAACTAAACCAAAGCATGGATTGCTATCATACCTTGCACATAGACTGCTTACAGGGTAAGGAACTAATGTGTCATTGTATAGTTTGAGTGAACTATCCCTTTAAGGATATGGTTC
This sequence comes from Oncorhynchus clarkii lewisi, assembly GCF_045791955.1. Lineage (NCBI taxonomy): Eukaryota > Metazoa > Chordata > Actinopteri > Salmoniformes > Salmonidae > Oncorhynchus > Oncorhynchus clarkii. Next base: position 30,234,400 of record NC_092147.1, on the reverse strand, counting down.
GTATTGAAATTATGAGTATATTGTGACATCTTTATAAGCATTAATGTGTGTGTTAATCAGAACAGGGAGACATGCAGGGACTGCAAACAGAGTGTATGGGTATGTAAAATACACTGAGTTATTTCGGATGTTCAAAACACACCGTTGTCAGGATCAAATCCGGCATCATGAAATCGTTGCAAAAAGAATGCAAAAGTTTGTTTAAGGTAAAGTTATCTGTTCGTACCTATTTAGGTTGGTTAGCTTCAAGCATGATGAGTTATGGTTTGCTTAGATATGGTGGATAAAATGTTATATTTCTTCACAGCTGGTGAGCAATGGTGTCTGGCCTCTCCCCTACTCCTGTCTTAATACTGTGGATCACTCTGACATATTCTTCTTATTTCCTCCAGGACGGTGCCTCAAGTGAGAACCATCCAGACAACAGAATGCAACAAGGAGGTAGGTATTCTTCAATGCCATTTTTCACTTTTAATTTGTTTTGATAGTTTTGCATTAAAATGTATTAATGCATTCACCAATCATTTTTAAAAAGGTCACAGTACAGTGTTTTCAATTGAAAAATATGAATTTACATAAATTGTTTTGGTCAATTGACGATTGTAATTCTTAAATATTAGTGTATAATCGTGAGGCATCTTGCTCAGACAAAAACAATGTTCTATGGTTTGTCACCCTGCAGACAGAGTCTCTCAGACACTGGATTACTGTGAGCTGTCCGACCGCTTTCCCAGAGACCAATGGGAATCAGCACTGCAGTTCTTCCTCAAGAAGCAGGAGGACTAATCCAAAATTGCATGCCGACCTCTAACACGCACATATACATAAAAAACACTACAAAGTAGAAACCGACACTTAACCCTCCATTCTACACTACATACTTTCCCATTTAGATTTGAAGTCTGCATATGGGCTTATTCTTTAAAAAATGCAGTCTTAGCCTTCCCAAAACTCTTGAAATCCTAGAAGACGAGGGATAAATCCTAATTTGAGATGCACATGTATAAGTAAAATGTTTGTGTAAGTCATCCATCGATGTCCATGGGCGATTTGCACGAAAGTTTGAGTTGGAAGTGAGTATCTTGTGTATTTTACCGTGAGTCACGCACAATAATTATGTTCCTTGTCCAACCAAGTCATTTGCTTTCGTGTTGTGTTTCTATTGTGGATAGAATGACAACGTAGCAGAAGAGAGCAGAGATAATCAAAAGCACTCTCATAATGGTTAGATTACATAACATGTTCATCAATAATACTGTGTACTTCCTGTTAATTCCTTTTAATATTTTCATATACAGTTAAGATGTGAATGACCTGATCAGAATGTTTTTTTCCCTGTAGTTATTTTACAGGCGTTGGGCAGTTTTGTACTTCAATATGTAAGTTACATAGTCTATATGTGTTTATTCTGTACATTTTAGATTTGCTCTAGTAGGAGCTGTCCTGATTTCAAGTACAAATGTGTCCCTTGTTCTTGCCTTTATGCTGTGAAGAACTTACAAAATATAATTGATTTAGTAAATTACATTTTTATCCCATTTAATAAATTATTTATTATTAGGCGTCATTCATTGTCCTCCAGTTATTTTTAGCTAGAGACTGTACGGCTCACTCATTCAAGTCTCAGTGATTTCCCCTATGTCTACTGATCAAGTGACAATTAATGAGAACTACTGACTGTAGCCTCTCTGCCTGTGTAATTTTCTGCCTGTACAGCATTGTAACATTTGTAATAGTGATTAATATCCCAGGTGGTGTGAGGAGCTGGGGTAAAAGAAAATGGCTGGTCCTTCTCTATACCAGACTCAGTTGTGCAGACCCAGTCAATCCTCTGCTCTTGCCTTGGAGCAGCTCAATCAATCCCAACAGTTAATTCAGAGCTCCCAGCAAGGAGACATACTAGTGGATATTTTTTGAAAGATAACTCCTAGAAATTAATGCAATATTGAATAATTATTTTCAGTACATAAACCTATACAGGGCTGGGTATATTCTCACAATTCTTGCCAAGTGTCTCTTCAACTTTAATATCAACTGAAGAGGCCTCTCATATTAAGGGATAGTAAATGCATAAGACTCTTAAACGCATTTCACATGCAGCATACTGCAGCTCTACAATGGGCCTACCGCTTGAAAAGTAGCCTAGGTCTATTATTTCCTGAAGTAGTGTACCCTACCCCTACCCCAAACTGTGGAGTAGCCTAATTATTTATACATCAGAATTATGACAACTGATTACGTTAATATGGGAAATGTGTCCATTAGATTCCTATCATTTGTTATCGGTTAGGTGAAATCCTGAAATGACGCAGGAGGAAATTACAGCATCTATTTTCATTCTGCCGCTCGGAGCGCAACAGTGGATTAACGAATGCTGGCTGTTGTTTGGACTAATGTCTATCAGATACAGCTAAATGGCTGATTGTGAACTGTAGATTTTCATACTATATAATTATCTGATCAAATGGCTTTATGGACGAATTAATGAGTTGTGTAAATGACAGAAATATGCAACAATACAACTAACTACATAGCCTATCTAGGCCTATAGCAAGGCTAATGGATAAAGCAATTCCAACATTTGAGGCCTATGGATGCTGTTATTTTCTGTGCGACTTTGAAAGTTCTAAACTTTTATTCCAGACATTGCCTTCCTTATATGCAAAACACTTATCAAGTGAATATGAATGTGTATATGTTATGTTTAAGGGGGAAATAATTTGATTAGGCCTGTATCTCAAATCTATGCTTTGTTTCTAAAATGCATTTCAACCACGATTATGAAATATTTCCAGAGGAAAGATTAGGTGGGGTACAAGGGCAGAATTTGTTGGTCAGTAGGCTGTTGCATAGCTACAATTATTGACATAAAAGACTATGCATGGCAGGATAGGCCTAGTGGCTTTTTGATTTGATGCCAGAAGTCACATAAAGAGACCTAGCTAGGACTACTATGTACTGTGCTGTAAGACTGATCATGTTTCCGATCGTGATTAAGAGGTTAGAATGCTGTTGCGTCCTCTGATCAGAAAGTTCATCCACAACAACAAATTGTTGAGGTCTAGTATGTCGTCAGTATCTTGACCTGCACTCCTTGTCCAGAGGCTATCCAGGATTTTGCCTGGAAGTAAAATAAACCCAAGACATGCCAGTATGTATGCGTTCGCAGGGTGGGAGTCCCCTTCAGCACAGACTCCAGCGACAGAGAGAGGTGGGTTTGTTGTGGTTCCATTCAATGTATCGTTTGCAGATGATGCCAAGCGTAGATAAGGAGCCGCCGAGCCCTGTCTAGACTTGTGACTTTACAAGTGAAACTGGAATGATCACATCGCAAATCCATATGTGGAGGACAATTGCATAAACAATATGTTATCCTCAATTGTATTTAACAAACAGGCCTCAACGTAGAAATGCTTGCATTTGACCAACTGATTCTGTTGCGTTACGATTTTTGAATATGCCATTAAAATGATACCTTCCATCAATTTGATTTTCTCTAATGACTAACGCGATTCTGTGAAAGATTGTGGTCTTAACTGACATCACAGTGATTTATTTTGGATGGTTCGAAATTAATTTGACATTCTATAGGCCTATTACATCTCAAACGTTTTTCACCCTGGCTACATGGTTTAGATTAAGCCCATAGGCTTATGGCAACGCAAAACCACCATGAAATAGCCGTTTCATAAATACATAGTGATTTATTTTGTCCATTTGAAATTTCAGTTAATATTTGATTGAATTACTGCATCTATGAGATTTCACATGCAGAGTTCATTAGACATGAAACCGTTCATATGGGTTTAATACGATAGCCTACATTTTCGCATAATAAATATCAATAACTTACTTTTTCTTGAAAGGTTCCACAATCTGTATCCCATCCACTTAATTACAATATTTTACAGGGCTTGATTTTAAATCATCTCTAGAAATCATGCACATCTACAGAGTCATGGTCGCAACCCGACATAGGAAACTTACATAGATGAAACTATACAACTGTTGGCCACTATGGATAATGTTCTGATATGTTCATCATTACAAGCTAGCGACTCATAATAAAGTTGAATGTTTGTAGATATAATCCTCACGTAGACTATGTCCAACCATGTAGGTAAGATCCGAGGCTCAGCCTCCGCTTTAGTTATAGCCCTTGGTTGTCACTGGCTGGTAACTTAAAATTCATCCGATCCTGAGCAATGCAGACCGGTCCCTCCGTGAACAAATGGTGCATCCTCATAGACAAATCCAGCGTTATTGTTCTTTAAATAAGATGAAATCCTTTTCCTCTCAAAGCTGTTAACTAGACAATTCTCATGCAGAGCACGCGGGAGCATGCTGGAGTTCGAAGCGTCACTGTTGGGCTGGTCTCACGTGTCCATCGGACTTGGTACCATGCTGTTCGGGGTGTCCGGCAACTGCGACGACAAGGAGGTCACATCACTGCCGGAGGAGTTACCCATGGAGCCCGATTCAGAAAAAGACACCTGCGATGGAAACGGTTGTTTTAATTAGCGTTTTTCTTCTCTCAATATTGCTTATTGCATATTGATATTGACCCTTATATTTCGATTAAGTCCAATGCAAATATTAGGCCAATATTAATATTCATGTAAATCGACCAGCCTTCGAATTTGATGCTGAAAAGCATTTATTTAATTTAGAAATATTTGACTGAATAAAATCGCATTCTCTCATCTGAATCGAGATATGCCATTCAGTGATCGAGTGGGTGATATTTGAATAAACACATTTATTGCAAAATGATTGTGTGTGTGTGCCTACCAACTGCCGGAAAGCGGGCTGGTCCAGGTCACTCTGCAAGGCGAACTCGCTCAGGGCCTTCCAGGGGGGCTGGTAAGTCTGCACCTCTACTGGGTTCCCTAGGACCGTGTTGTCGTGTCGAATTGGACTGCCTGCCACCATAGGTGTACCCGTCAGCCCCTGAAGATTCTACAGATAAAATGTATCACAACAAACATCTCACCACCATCCATCTGGTTTTCTCAACATTCAAAGTGCAATATGTTCGGCAGGTAGCCTAGTGGTTAGAGCATTGGGCCATCGAATCCCGGACAAGGTAAAAAGCTGACGTTCTGCCCCTGAACAAGGCAGTTAACCCACTGTTCGTAGGCCATCATTGTAAGTAAAAATGTGTTCTTAACTGCCTAGTTAAATAAAAATATGCATTCATTACATTTTATTTGGCACGCCCTATTAAATAACACCTTTATTTTTAGTTTATGTTGCATTAGAATGTCTAAATGAACTTACAGTTTTATCGATGTGATGCTGTTGTTGAAGTTGCTTCATGAATATAGTTCTCTTCTTGTCTTTACAACGTTTGTTCTGAAACCAAACTCTGATGACCCTCGGGCTAAGACCGGTCATCTCTACCAATTGTTCTTTCATAAGAGCGTCTGGTCTTGGGTTGGCATTGTAACAGGTCCGAAGGGTATGAAGCTGCTTCTCGTTCAATACTGTTCGCACCCGAGTGGTTTTCTCTGACTGTTTGTGGACGTGGTTCCGATGAGGAGGCTGTCGAACTGACACAGGATCTGTGGGACAAATATTCAAAAGGAAATATCTTTGAAAATGTCATTTCCACTGACTGAGCCAAATTTAGAAAAGCAATCATAACTGATGATAGATACACTTATTCTGCCTACTTCTCCCTAGTAATTACACAATCAAGGCAGGAGCATAGGAAACTCACAAAGAAAAGGAAAAAAACAATCATATAAAACACCCACATTCCTCAGTGAAGATGTACTCAACCAAAAATAATAATAACGACGATCATGTCATTTCGTGATAATTGATAAGATTCTTTGGTAAACTTTAATTAAACAGGCTATACAATATTTGAATATCCCTTCAAATACTAACTCAAAAACATTTTGTGAATTACAAATACAATTTAAAATGCTTCCCATTTAACATTAATTTATTTTTTGTTGTAGAATCATATTTCGATCGACGTCTTTTATTCTGTATTTTTCTAACTTCACACCTACAAACTCAAAACTTTCAGTATTTGAATTAACAAAAATATATCGACCATTGCTGCATACCCATACCCATTTACACAGCCAAAATGTTACCTTATTGTTTTCAAAATAAATGAATTGACATACACTTTAGTCTAATAGCTTTAACAACTTAATAGATACAAACAACACCCAATATGTTTTAATTAATGTTTAGTCTACCAATGAAAGTAATGTAATAAATCTATAGGCTTAAAAGTCTGCACACTTGATCAGTGAAAGGAACATATTGCAGACAAGTATAATAATAATAATAACTTATTATAAAAAAATATATTATTTTACAATTATTATTATTATGCTATATCCTTTCGTTGTTATTAACGTTAATATTAATATTATTCTCTCGTTATTATTATTACTACCATTATTCGTTCACTGACCAGCAATATGAAAAGACCTGGAGAGAATATTTCCCGGACTAATGGGGCTTCCCGCTGAGGCCCGTTCCAGAAGTAACCCGTGATCAGCCCGACAGAGCAGCTCCTCGTCCCGCAGAGAGAACTCATCCCCCGGCACAAGCTGCCGGCTGCACACCGAGCACCTAAAACACTCCATGTGGTAAACGTTGTCACGAGCTCTCATCACCAGATCACTGCTGCAGAAGCCAATGTTACATTTTGCACATTTAATCCCAAATAATCTGAAAAGGACATAGGAACATTGGTCTCAATACCTTATAATGCATAACAAAAACATGCAATTTAGTCAGATGAAGGAGACGAATAGCCTACAACACAAGTCGACCTTTTTTGATTGTATTTTTACCAAATAAACCAGAAACTTTGACTAGGTTGTGCTATTCTCTCTCATGTGGAAACTGTTTAGTGTCAACAAGCAGTTTGAACAATTTCTCATACATTTCCACTTCAGTAGGCCTAACTACAATTTCTTTCACAATTGGGGCCTTTGGAAATTCCAAAGCTCTGAAATCACGTCAGTGAGGAAATTTAGTCAACTCCTACCTTACATAATCTCTTTTGCAGTATGTTTTGCCATCTCGGACGAAGCAAGTGCACGTCTCATCCAGGTACTGACTGCATTCCGAGCACTTCAGACACGCAGCATGCCACTCCAGGTCCGGGGCGACCCGCAGGATATACTGGTCGTGGATCTGACTCCCACAGCCCACACACATTGCGATTCCAGACTTCTCTGTCGAATGCACAGTATATTAATGCTACCACCACTTACACCAATGTAATCACCAGATATACTCGCTAAATCCCCGCATGTTCGTTCAGTTTCCACTCTGCAGCATGCAACCGTGTCGTGTCCTGTTTTGTTATCCTTGTCATTTCCAGAACGAAGGGCCGTAGCTATATACGGGTATAACTGACCGTAGACCTAAGATGTATTCACATCACCCTTTTCAGTTATCGAAATTGACCAATGCAACAAACAAAAAAATCGTGAAATGTTCCAATAATAGCCCAATATTGTTAACGATCAAATCAATCTTAAATGTGCCTGGGTCAAAATTAAAATAGGGACACGAATGTTTACTTACTTTTGGAATGATCCCCCATATCACCCAAGAAAGAAGAATTTAATATAATATCCACCATACAGGAGGGATAGTGCAGGCCAAAGGATTAAGAAATTGAGTGGAAGACTGCCCGGTCCCGTTCCTGGTTGACTGCTAACTTCTATTCCTCGATTGAGAGGTTGGAAGAGAAGAGCAATGTCCCACGCGCAAAGTGACGTCACATGTCAACCTGGACCTCTGTGCGTTTGGGGAGGGGGTAAACTATGCAAAGGCTTTGACTATGAAACAATAGACTACTTACTAGATCAGTAGTTCTCAACTGGTTTTTGCCTCTGGACCCAAATAGCTGGAAAACGATTTCAATGCTATATTGATAGTAAATGTACAATTTATATGACAAGGGAACAACAGTCATACCTTTTCATTTTCAAAAATTACATTTTTCCCATATTCTTGATGAAGAATGCTAAACTCACTGGTTTGAGACCAAAAAATCAACAAACTCTGCTAAATAGCCCTGCTAATAACACTCTATTGAAAAGACTGTGATTGAAGAAAAATTGTTCAGAGGTAAAATGATAAAAAAACAAAAGTTAATTATCATTTTCTACACACTTTAAATGCACGACCCACCAGTTGAGAATCGCTGTAGGTTTACTAGATCAACATAGACCCCCTCCATCCGTGTTTTGTTGTGTCCAAGCCAGCGTTTTCTTTTTTGTTTAAAAAGCATGGAACTGGAAGAGAAGTTGTAAAGGTAATTTAAAGAAATTCGAAATTGAGTTTTGGCATTTTCATTTAAATGTGTTGCATAATATAGTGAAGGTTAAGAAAGACCCAAGACAAAAAAGTCTAAATACTAAAAACGTTTATTTTCTTAACATAAAGAGATTTTCACACACAAATTCGCCTAAATTGAGTGGAAAGTTGAACTTCATTGTTATGATTATGCTTCTACACTTATGATTGTGATAATTATTACGGTGATGAAAATGATTATGCAGACCTATTCATTTTTTATATTCTTAATATCATTTTTTATTATCATTATTATTTTTCCTGGTGACAATACAAAAACGTATAATATGCATTGCAAAATCATATTAAAAGCCTGGATTTCATAAAGTAAGATTAGACTAGAGACCTCATAGGAACTAGAGTTCTATGAGTGAGCCCTCTACTGGAAAAGAAGCAGAAAGGTCCTTTTGGAGCAGAAAGGACCATTTTGTTGTTTATGTTTTTAATAACAGCCAAATTATTTAGTCAATATTATTATTTTGTCAATTTATAGAAATCTAACAAAATCTCTCCAAAAAATAAATGAAGAAGCTATATTGCCACGCATTCCATGAACTGACATTTATTAGATTACTCTGAATTTCGTTTTGTAAATGTATAAGTATAATAAATAACAAGATGTTCCCATTCTGCAATATTGTATAATCAAAATTCAAATTTGATTAGTATTGTCCGGATATATAAATCAAGAAATCTTTAGAAAAGATTGACCCTTTTCAGTACGTTTTAAGACACGTTTTGACATGAAAAACCCATCAATTTTTTGCATGTGATATACACTATTGGTTAAGGAACAGGTAGCAAAGTGCACCATTTAACATTTGTAATGGATATCTTTAACATAACCAACAATTAATGCATGCCTGTTAATAATGAGGAAGTATGTGATGATAAACAATAGGTTCAATGGCTATGATTTCATCATTGTGGACACACGTCTCCAGCAGCCTGGTCTCATAGACTAGAGGTGACATAGTAAACGTAAATCCTGGACGCTAAAATTAGTCTGATATGTCACGTTTGGTATGGTCACATAAGACAGATGGTTACTTAAGGCAAAAACGAAAGTAGGGTTAGCCAGGTTGGACGGGTAGGCGTATAGCATGACCAAAAGGTGGCAAGTTCAAATCTCATCACTGACAACTTTAGCTAATTAGCAACTTTTCAACAACATACTTCAACAACTTTTCAGGTACTTTGCAACTACTTAGCATGTTAGATAACCCCTCCTCTAACCCTAACCTTAACCATTTGAGCTATTCCTTCCCCTAACCTTAACCATTTTAACTAACCCTTCCCCTTCCCCTAACCTTAACCCTTTAAATTAACTCCTAAACTTAACACTAACCTTAAATCTACTATCAGCTAGCTTCTTATGGATCAAATCCTGTTATCGGGATCGATTGACAACATCCGGTGAAAATGCAGTACGCAAAATAAAAATAATAATAATTAGAAATATTTAACTTTCACAAGTGCAATACACCAAATTAAAGCTTAACTTCTTGTTAATCTAGCCACCATGTCAGATTTCTCTAATGACTAATGCGAAAAAAAGGGCATTGCGCGAAAGCAAACCATGCGATTATCTGAGGACAGCACCCCATCAAACAAACACATGACAATCATATTTCAACCCGCCAGGCGCAACACAAAACTCAGAAATAACGATATAATTCATGCCTTACCTTTGAAGAGCATTTTCTGTTGGCACTCCAATATGTCCCATAAACATCACAAATGGTCCTTTTGTTCGATTAATTCCATCGTTATATCCCCAAAATGTCAATTTATTTGGCACGTTTGATTCAGAAAAACACTGGTTCCAACTCGCCCAGCATGACTACAAAATATCTAATAAGTTACCTGTAAACTTTGTCCAAACATTTCAAACAACTTTCCTAATCCAACTTTAAGTATTTTAAAACGTAAATAATTGATCAAATTTAATACAGGATAAACTGCGTTCAATAGCGGATAAAATGAAAGTGGAGCGAGCTTCACTTGAGTACACTTGGCTATACACCCAGAAAAGAAATGGCTACTTCTTCATTTCTCAAAAGAAAAACATCAAAAAATTTCTAAAGACTGTTGACATCTAGTGGAAGCTATAGGAACTGCAAACATATTTCTACTAAAACGAGCTTGCCATAGGAAACCAATGGAAAACAGATTGACCTCAAAAACATTTTCCCTGGATGGATTGTGATCTGGGTTTCGCCTGCCTAATCAGTTCTGTTATACTCACATACATTATTCAAACAGGTTTAGAAACTTCAGAGTGTTTTCTATCCAAATCCACTAATAATATGCATATCCTAGCTTCTGGGCCTGAGTAGAAGGCAGTTTACTTTGGGCACGCTTTTCATCTGGATGCGAAAGTACCGCCCCCTATCCCAGAGAGGCTAGCTTGCTAGCAAAAGCTAGCATAGCTGCATTTTACTTATATAAATATATTAACTCACCAACAAAAACCCTAGCAAGCTATATTCATAACCATACAGGTATAGGATCATTTTATTTTTATTTTGCTGTATTTGACTCTTGTAACAATAACAAAAGCCATTCAAATTGAGGTGTGAGAGGTCTTTCAGGTTGCATGCTATGAAATGTCCAGTAGAGTGTAGTGTTGAGAATGTTGTGCTGATACTGTAAGCCTAGATGTTCATTTTATTGTATTTATTGGCTACACAATTACATATACAGTACCAGTCAAAAGTTTAGAAACACCCACTCATTCAACAGTTTTCTTTAGTTGTATTATTTTCTACACTGTAGAATAATAGTGAAGACATCAAAACTATGAATAACACATGGCACCCAAAACCCTCACAAACTTTTACAGATGTAAAATTGAGAGAATCCTGTCGGGCTGTATCACCGCCTGGTAAAGCAACTGCTCCCACAGGGCTCTCCAGAGAGTGATGCGGTCTACCCAACACATCACCGGGGAAAAACTACCTGCCCTCCAGGACACATACAGCAGCCAATGTCACAGGAAGGCCAAAAAGATCATCAAGGACAACAACCACCCAAGCTACTGCCTGTTCACTCAGCTATCATCCGGAAGGCGAGGTCAGTACAGGTGCATCAAAACTGAGACAAAGAGACTGAAAAACAGCTTCTATCTCAAGGCCATCAGACTGTTAAATAACCATCACTAGGCAGCTTCCACCCGGTTACATAACCCTGCACATTAGAGGCTGATGCCCCATATACATAGACTTGAAATCACCGGCCACTTTAATAATGGAACACTAGTCACTCTAATAATGTTTATATATTCCTTAATTGCCATTATTTTACTTTTAGGTTGTGTGTATTGTTGTGAATTGTTAGATATTACTGCACTGTTGGAGCTAGAAACACAAGCATTTCGCTACACCCGCAATAACATCTGCTAAACATGTGTATGTGACAACTGGATTTGATGTGGAATCATGTAGTAACCAAAAAAGTGTTAACTTCTTGAGTGTAAGGGGCAGGATTTTCGTTTTTGGCTAAAAGATGTACCCATTTGAAACGGCCTATTTCTCAGGCCCAGAAACTAGAATATGCATATAATTGTCAGATTAGGATAGAAAACACTCTAAAGCTTCCAAAACTGTCAAAATATTGTCTGTGAGTATAACAGAACTGATATTGCAGGCGAACACCTGAGGAAAATCAAACCAGGAAGCGCTGTTTTTCCTGAAAGGTCTCTGTTCCATTGGATGCCTTGCCTCCCTTTAAAGGGATATCAACCAGATTCCTTTTCCTATGGCTTCCTCAAGGTTTCAACAGTCTTTAGACATAGTTTTAGGCTTTTATTTTGAAAAATGAGCGAGAAAGATAACATCGCGTCAGTGGATAGCTGGGTGTTCGCAGAGTTTTGCTTGCGCAACAGTGTGGCAGCCATTGTATCTCCCTCTCCTATTGAAAAAGCGACAGTGACGGTTGATATATTATTGATTATATATTTTAAAAACAACCTGAGGATTGATTCAAAAAAACGTTTGACATGTTTCTTTGGACATTACGGATACTATATGGAATTTTCGTCTGCGATGTTGTGACCGCTCGAGCCTGTAGATTTCTGAACATAAAGCGCCAAACAAATGGAGGTATTTTGGATATAAAAATAATCTTTATGGAACAAAAGGAACATTTATTGTGTAACTGGGAGTCTCGTGAGTGCAAACATCCGAAAATCATCAAAGGTAAGCGATTTAATCTATTGCTTTTCTGACTTTCGTGACCAATCTACTTGGCTGCTAGTGTTTGTGTTTATTTTGTCTACTGAGAGAGATGTTCTTACATAAACACTTGTTATACTTTTGCCGGAACGCTGTATTGAAATCTGACACGCCAGGTGGATTAACAACAAGCTAAGCTGTGTTTTGCTATATTGCACTTGTGATTTCATGAAAATTAAATATTTGTAGTAATTTAATTTGAATTTGGCGCGCTGCAATTCAGCAGGTGTTGATGAAAATGATCCCGCTAAAGGGATGGGTGCGTCAAGAAGTTAAACAAATAAAAATTATATTTGAGATTCTTGCCTTGATGACAACTTTGCACACTTTTGGTATTCTCTCAACCAGCTTCATGAGGTAGTCATCTGGAATTTCTATTTTTGCCTTTATTTAACTAGGCAAGTCAGTTAAGAACAAATTCTTATTTTCAATGACAGCCTAGGAACAGTGGGTTAACTGACTTTTTCAGGGGCAGAATGACAGATTAAGGTTAATTTGTGGAATTTCTTTCCTTCTAAATGCATTTGAGACAATCAGTTGTGTTGTGACAAGGTAGGGGTGGTATACAGACTATATCCATATTATGGCAAAAACATCTCAAATAAGCAGAGAAACGACAGTCCATAATTTCTTTAAAACAAGGTCAGTCAAACCATCAAGCGCTATGATAAAACTGGCTCTCATGAGGACTGCCACAGGAATGGAAGACCCAGAGTTACCTCTGCCGCAGAAGATAAGTTCATTATAGTTACCAGCCTCAGAAATTGCGGCCCAAATAAATTCTTCACAGAGTTCAAGTAAAAGACACATCTCAACATCAACTTTTCAGAGGAGACTGCGAGAATCAGGCCTTCATGGTTGAATTGCTGCAAAGAAACCACTACTAAAGGACACCAAAAAAGAGAAGAGACTTGCTTGTGCCAAGAAACACAAGCAATGGACATTAGACTGGTGGAAATCTGTCATTTGGTTTTTGGTTCCAACCGCCGTGTCTTTGTGAGACAAGGGGTGGATGAATGGATGATCTCTGCACGTGTGGTTCCCACTGTGAAACATGGAGTAGGAGGTGTGATGGTGTGGGGATGCTTTGCTGGTGTCACTGTCAGTGATTTATTTAGAATTCAAGGCACACTTAACCAGCATGGCTACCACAGCATTCTGCAGTGATACGCCATTCTATCTGGTTTGCTCTTGTGGGACTGTCGTTTGGTTTTCAACAGGACAATGACCCAAAACACCTCCTCCAGGCTGTGTAAAGGCTATTTGACCAAGAAGGAGAGTGATGGACTGCAGCATCAGATTACCTTGCCTCCACAATCACCCGACCTCAATCCAATTGAGATGGTTTGGTATGAGTTGGACCGCAGAGTGAAGGGAAAGCAGCCAACAAGTGCTCAGCATATGTGGGAACTCCTACAAGACTGTTGGAAAAGCATTCCAGGTGAAGCTGGTTGAGAGAATGCTAAGAGTGTTCAAAGCTGTCATCAAGGCAAATCTGATTTGTTTAACACTTTTTTGGTTACTACATGATTCCATATGTGTTATTTCATAGTTTTGATGTCTTCACTATTATTTTACAATGTAGAAAATAGTAAAAATAAAGAAAAACCCTTGAATGAGTAGGTGTATCCAAACTTGTGACTGGTATTGTAGGGCATATAATTATAATCAAGTATGATGATATTAATAATAACAATAAATTATAATTATTAATGTTCCACAAAAATACCTACAGAATGTTTTAATATATTTAATTTGAATTAATAATGGATGTTTATCATTAAAATAATGAAATTACTGATATATATTCTCTCATTCTCCTTCTTTATAATAAATAATTAAGTGTCCCACTTTGCCAATCAATGTATCCCAATTTGCCAGTATCGACTGAAAAACTGTGGTCTCAGAACAATTTGTGTTTGAAGACATCATCCATCCTGTGTTTAATATTTCTTCATTTTTTCCTTTATATATTGCAGTAGAGTTCCAAAGCTATTTAGAATAGTATCATGTTGGGGACATGACAATGGGATGATTCTGACAATGGGATGATTCTGTAAGGTTTTCCAGAAAGCACATTTTCAATACTCACTCTAAATAATTACATTATTGCAAAGAACTGCATGATATATCATCAGATTATTGGTTTATTTGTTCAAGATGTCTTTATTCATAAGACCATGTGGCAACATCAACCATTTCCTGAAAATCAAACTGTGAACTTGTATCGACCCTCACCTTTGGCCCAGTGCAGTCAAAAATTAGATTTTCTTGTGTTGCAGATATATATTTACACGCTATGAGTTTGGAATAATACTGTGAAATTGATAATGCCATTTTAGTGTACTAGCTGTTTGAAAAGCCTGCCTGAAATTTCAGCCTTATTTGGTGGGATGGAGTTTTGGCCTGCCTGGTGACATCACAGGTAAAATAGTTCATAGACCAAAAAGAAAGAGAGTTCCAAACCTCTCTGCCCTGTTTTCAGTTTTCCCTCCCCACTCAGACCACTTCCAGTCCTATCAAAATTCTTACTTGAGAAATTGCTCTTTGCTAAGAAGCTATTTTTGTTTATTTTTAACTATTTTAATTGAAAACAATCATAGTAAGGTCATTTATTGTTATTTATTTATTTTACTCTTATTTTACCAGGTAAATTGACTGAGAATACATTTTCATTTACAGCAACTACCTGGGGAATAGTTACAGGGGAGAGGAGGGGGTATGAATGAGCCATCTGGAAACTGGGGATGATTAGATGGCCATGATGGTATGAGGGCCAGATTAGGGATTTAGCCAGGACACCAGATTACTTTTACAATAAATGCCATGGGATCTTTAGTGACCACAGAGAGTCAGGACCAATTTTGTAGAGGCATAAATAGACTAATGTTTATGATAATATAATTTTGTTTTGTGAATGGCTACTAAGTCTTTATTTGTTACATGTTGATGTTTGCCATCCATCCCTGATCCTGGAAACTTTTAAATGAAACAGCTTCATAGGCTGCCTATTTTGTATTCATCATTCATTTAGTTATCCATTAGGCTAGATCGCCAACAGATGATCCCATTGAGATTAAAATTATAATTCCTCCTACAATAATTGATATATGTATTCCTCACAATGTAGACCTGTCCCAATACTGCAATTAAACATTAGGAGAGAGTTTAGAGTTTTCGTACTGGTGCAGTTTCAAAGTATTTGTGAAGGCATATTTCTTCATGGACTTCATAGCACAAGATCGATTTAAGATAAGACTTAGCTTTTGCCTGGGTGGAAAGATGTCCCTTGTCACATATCCTGTGTGGGTGCTGTTTGGCTCAGTTGGTAGAGCATGGCGCTTACAACTCCAGGGTTGACTCATGTGGCCTAGGTAGGGTCTAGGCAACAGATTGGTTATCAAACTTTATTTGGTGTGCATTGTCTTACTGGCTATACCCTTCTCATAGAACTTTGTCATCTACTCATTTAAATTCAGTTTGTTTACAGATCTGGGTTGAATGTATAGTTGTAATAACTTTGCTGTTGATAATAGTATGTCGTTTTCCCTGTTGCCCACATCCATCTACCCAGTCATCATCATGCACCCGAGTGGTACAGGCAGGATCTAGGATGGTCTTCTGAAATACAACGTTATTCAATTGAGTTTCTATACCCGGAGGCGCAATAGGGAATACTTCGAAACAGACCAAGCAGACCAGTCCTAGGTTTGAGAAGTCAATGAGAGAAGTGGGAAAAGTATTCCTTAGTTGTTAATTATCTATAAGTCTAAAGGCACAACCTAGATTCGAAACAATGTCTTAAGTAGTTGAACATGTCATTACTACAACCACCTGAAAGTGACAAACTGACAGGTTTTCCTTTTCGTCAAAAACAACTTTATATATAAGGAGTGCTTTAGATACATGCGCAGTTTGACGGAGACCATGAGTTAGACCCGATTACATGTTTCTGCGCATGAGTTTAAACTAACCAACGTCGCCTACCTGTGTGATCAGATGTTATTTTTTTTACCCCGTTTCTCCCCAATTTTGTGGTATCCAATTGGTAGTTACAGTATTGTCTCATCACTGCAACTCTCGCACGGACACCTATTGGATAATACATTTCTGCCTTTCTTTACACTGTACTGTCTTTGGTTATTCTGCTTCCACCCAAAACGGAAGTGATTGTAGTCAAACCAGACATTTGTAGTCAAACCAGAACATTCTACAGCTGTCAGAGTTCATTCAAGAGGTGAGCATCGAGGAGCAGAGTGAAAGATGCACAGAGCTATCAAGAAAACACATTTCAAACAGTTGGTAAGTAACGTTACACGCAAATGATTATATCAGACTAACTAGCTAAGTAACTTGCTATTCATTCGCAAATACAAAAAAGCACACATAGTACAAGCTGGTGTTGTAGGTGCCTGATAGCTATGCTAGCTAACTTATATGTCTAACTTATCTTCCCCGTGCACGAAACCATAGAAAGGTTAATTGATTTTCCTTGCTTTATTAATACATATGAAAAAAGTACATTGCATAGTTTTGAAAATCGGATCATATTTGATCTCACAGCCAGCTTCACATACCTTAGCTAGCTGAAAATGTAGCTAACGTTAACTAGCTGTTACTGTAGCTAGTTAGCTAGCTTATGCAACCTCGTAAACAATGAGTTACGAAACGTAAAAACATGTCAATCTTCAATGATGCAATAACTTTAAAGCCATTGAAGCACAATTTCAATGAAGACCATAATTTAATGTATAGCTACTATTTACTCCCAATTTGCTACTGTATTGTGCTGTGACGTTGGATAGACTGCTGTGTGAATGACCTTTACTCTGGTAATTCAAATTGTCTTTCAGACACAGGTTCAGATATATCTGTCCCTGTTTTAGGTTGGTGATAGGATTGATACTCCCGGTCAAAATGTTGTATAAGCCAGTGCATATCTTGGATGTCATGTCGGCTTGTTTACAGAAGGGTTTGGCCCAGATCCTTCCTCCCCTTCTGTGTTATGTAGCTCACACTTTCTGCTATAGCTGACCTCCAAAAATACCCATTAGATGTTGTTTTCGCCCAAAAGGTACACCTGAACAGAATCTGTAGTATCCTGTTTGATTCAATGCCTTGCTGTTTATTGGACTACACAATGTTGCTGAATTGTCCATATTGTAATGGTAGCTTTCAAGTTTGATAGGCATGAGAGCAGTTATGTTTACGCTTATGTCATGCTATTTACTGAAAAATACATTTCCTCTGTAGTCTGGTCTCCCAGAGGTTTCAAAGCACCTTGGTGGTGGCAGAGCACAACAATGACAAGCTGACCCCCATTACGCTGAGTGCTATTACTGCAGCCAAGAAACTAGGAGGAGACGTGCCCTGTTTAGTTGCTGGAACAGACTGTGCAAAGGTATGCTAAATCTTGGGTTTGATCAGATGGTGTCTAAAGAATGTATTCACACCCCTTGACTTTTTCCACATTTTGTTGCTACAGCCTGAATTAAAAAAGGGTTACATTTATATTTTGTGTCACTAGCCTACACACAATACCCCATATTGTCAAAGTGGAATTATGTTTGACATTTTTTTTAAACAAATTCATTAAAAAGTAAAAGCTGAAATGTCTTGAGTCAATAAGTATTCAACCCATTTGTTATGGTAAGCCTAAGTAAGTTCTGAAAGTTCTAAAGCTACTTAACAAGTCACAATAAGTTGCATGAACTCACTCTGTGTGCAATAATAGTGTTTAACATGCTTTTTGAGTGACTACCTCATCTCTGTACCCCAACTGTACAATTTATCTGTAATGTCCCTCAGTCGAGCAGTGAATACACCCAGTCACTATAAAGTTACAGGTATCCTTCCTAACTCATGTGCCGGAGTGGAGGCCAATGGTGACTTTAAAACAGTTAGAATTTAATGGCTGTGATATGAAAACTGAGGATGGATCAACAACATTTTTGTTACTCCAATACTAACCTAATTGACAGTGGGAAAAGGAAGACTGTACAGAATACACATATTCCTAAACATGCAGCCTGTTTGCAACAAGGCACTAAAGTAAAACTGCAAAAAAGTAGCAAAGAAAATAAATGTATGTCCTGAATACAAAGTGTTATGTTTAATCGGTATCAGGTTTTTTTGGTTCCTCCAATAATCGGTATCGGCGTTGAAAAATCATAATCGGTCGACCTCTGCTGAGTACCACTCTTTATATTTTAAAACATGGTGCTTGTCATCGGCAATGACTAGGGAGGTTTTTTTAGGCTAAAAAGACACGGAATAGAGCTAAGCACAGGTAAAATCCTAGAGGAAAACATGGTTCAGTGTGCTTCCCAACAGACACTGGGAGACAAATTCACCTTTCAGCAGGAAAATAACCTAAAACACAAGGCCAAATATACACTGGAGTTGCTTACCAAGACGACATTGAATTTTCCTGAGAGGCCTAGTTACAGTTTTGACTTAAATCGGCTTGAAGATCTATTCCTCGGGTGTGAATACTTGCATTACATGACCAAAAGTATGTGGTCACCTGCTATTCGGACATCTCATTTCAAAATCATGGTCATTAATATGGAGTTGGTCCCTCCCTTTGCTGTCTCCACTCTTCTGTGAGAGCGTTCCACTAGATTTTGTAACATTGCTACGGGGACTTGCTTCCATTCAGTCACCATAGCATTAGTGAGGTCGGACAGATGTTGGGCGAATAGGAGTTCCAATTTTACCCAAAGGTGTTTGATGGAGTTGAGGTCAGGGCTCTGTGCAGGCCAGTCAAGTTCTTTCCCACCAATCTCAAGAAAGCATTTCTCTATGGACCTCGCTTTGTGCACAGGTGCATTGTCATGCTGAAACAGGAAAGGGCCTTCCCCAAAGTGTTGCCACAAAGTTGGAAGCACAGAATTGTCTAGAATGTTATTATATGCTGTAGCGTTAAGATTTCCTTTAACTGGAACTAGGGGGGCCTAGCCCGAACAATGAAAAACAGCCCCAGACCATTATTCCTCCTCCACCAAACTTTACAGTTGGCGCTATGCATTCAGGTAATTAGAGTACTTCTGGCATCCACCAAACACAGATTTGTCTGTCGGACTACCAGATGGTGAAGTGTGATTCATCACTCCAGAGAATGCTTTTCCACTGCTCCAGAGTCCAATGGCGGCGAGCTTTACACCACTCCAGCCGATGCTTGGCATTGCGCATGGTGCTCTTAGGATTGTGTGAGGCTGCTCGGCCATGGAAAACCATTTCATGAAGCTCCCAATGAACATTTATTGTGCTGACATTGCTTCCAGAGGCAGTTTGGAACTCTGTAGGAGGGTTGCAACTGAGAAGAGATGATTTTTACGTGCTTCAGGACTCCCTGTCCCATTCTGTGAGCTTGTTTGGCTTACCACTATGCAGCTGAGCTGTTGCTCCTAGACGTTTCCACTTTACAATAACAGCACTGACAGGTGACTGGGCCAGTTCTAGCAGGACAGAAATTTGACTAACTGACTTGTTGGAAAGGTGGCATCCTATGACAGTGCTACGTTGAGTCACTGAGCTCTTCGGTAAGGCCGTTCTACTGCCAATGTTTGTTTATGGAAGTTGCATGGCTGTATGCTCTATTTTTATACACCTGTCGGAAAACGGGTGTGGCTGAAAATAGCCGAATCAACTAATTTGAAGGGGTGTACACATACGTAAATGAGATTTGACATTTATTGAAAATGAAATGTAACAAAAAAATCTAAAAACATGTGTCCACTTAGATAAAAAGTGCTCAAGGTTGACCTATTTTGCATAATGAATGTCAATGGTGTACCAGCTAAATTGCAGTGGTCTGAAGGGATGTCTGTTCTATGAATTACATTTCTATGATTGAAATGACACACCCTGTATTCAAGAATGTCTCAACCGATGGCGGGCACAACACAAACTTCAGATGTAAAGTAGGGTCTAAACTACAACGTGAATTTGACGTTTGATGTATAATTTCTTGAGGTTTGTTTTCAAGAAATTATAAAGCAGTTTGACAACCTTGTTTTGTAACCTTTTAAATGATATCAAACTCAACTCTTTCTTCCATGAGCAATCATGTATAGAAGGTTTTGTTTAAACTAAAATGGAGGCTGTCAAATAGCGCTTGAAGTGAAATGGATCCAGACCTAGACGCTTAGTGGTTTTCTTCAAGGGATTGATTTGCTGTATATTTATCATCTCTTCAGATTGCACAGGAAGGCAGCAAAGTCCTAGGTGTGAAGACAGTTCTGATTGCTCAAAATGATGCTTACAAAGGCTCTCTGCCAGGTATGTATATCCAGAGTGTGAAGCAGATACAGGCAATAGATTCACTGAAGCTGTACATGAGTTGGAAGTTTTACTTCAGCATCTTACTTAAAAATCTGAGTAATAAAAAATAAAACATCTATTTGCGTGTGGTGTTAACAGCAACTTGCATGTCTTTCCACAGAGGAATTGACTCCACTTATACTGGCAACCCAGAAGCAGTTCAACTTCACCCATATTTGTGCTGGAGCTTCTGCATTTGGGAAAGTAAGGTTATAAGACCCTTTATATACAGTTGAAGTCGGAAGTTTACATACACTTAGGTTGGAGTCATTAAAACTTGTTTTTTAACCACTCCACACATTTCTTGTTAACAAACTATAGTTTTGGCAAGTCAGTTAGGACATCTACTTTGTGCATGACACAAGTAATTTTTTCAACAATTGTTTACAGACAGATTATTTCACTTACAATTCACTATATCACAATTCCAGTGGGTCAAAAGTTTACATACACTGAGTTGACTGTGCCTTTAAACAGCTTGGAAAATTCCAGAAAATGATGTCATGGCTTTAGAAGCTTCTGATAGGCTAGTTGACATCATTTAAGTCAATTGGAGGTGTACCTGTGGATGTATCTCAAGGCCTACCTTCAAACTCAGTGCCTCTTTGCTTGACATCATGGGAAAATCAAAAGAAATTAGCCAAGACCTCAAAAAATAAATTCTAGACCTCCACAAGTCTGGTTCATCCTTGGGAGCAATTTCCAAATGCCTGAAGGTACCACGTTCATCTGTACAAACAATAGTACGCAAGTATAAACACCATGGGACCACGCAGCTGTCGTACTGCTCAGGAAGGAGACGCGTTCTGTCTCCTAGAGATGAACGTACTTTGGTGTGAAAACTGCAAATCAATCCCAGAAACACAGCAATGGACCTTGTAAATATGCTGGAGGAACCTGCCACAAAAGTATCTATATCCACAGTAAAACGAGGCCTATATCGACATAACCTGAAAGGCCGCTCAGCAAGGAAGAAGCCACAGCTCCACAACCTCAATGAAAAAGCCAGACCACAGTGTGCAACTGCACATGGGGACAAAGATCATACTTTTTGGAGAAATGTCCTCTGGTCTGATGAAACAACAAAAATAGAACTGTTTGGCCATAATGACCATCGTTATGTTTGGAGGAAAAGGGGGGGGCTTGCAAGCCGAAGAACGCCATCCTAACCTTGAAGCACGGGGGTGGCAGCATGATGTTGTGGGGGGTGCTTTGCTGCAGGAGGGACTGATGCACTTCACAAAATAGATGGCATCATGAGGTGGGGACATTATGTGGATATATTGAAGCAACATCTGAAGACATCAGTCAGGAAGTTAAAGCTTTATCACATGGGTCTTCCAAATGGACAATGACCCCAAGCATACTTCCAAAGTTGTGGCAAAATGGCTTAAGGACAACAAAGTCAAGGTATTGGAGTGGCCATCACAAAGCCCTGACCTCAATCTTAAAGAACATTTGTGAGCACAACTGAAAAAGCATGTGCGAGCAAGGAGGCCTACAAACGTGACTCAGTTACACCAGCTCTGTCAGGAGGAATGGGCCAAAATTCATCCAGCTTATTGTGGGAAGCTTATGGAAGGCTACCCAAAAACGTTTGACCCGAGTTAAACAATTTAAAAGCAATGCTACCAAATACTAATTGAGTGTGTGTAAACGTCTGACCCACTGGGAATGTGATGAAGGAAATAAACACTGAAGTTAATCATTCTCTCTACTATTATTCTGCCATTTTCACATTCTTAAAATAGTGGTGATCCTAACTGCCCTAAGACAGGGAATTTTTACAAGGATTAAATGTCAGGAATTTTGAAACTGAGTTGAAATGTATTTGGCTAAGGTGTATGTAAACTTCCGACTTCAACTGTACGTACCTTCAGGTCATTTGTCACTTCTTAGGAAAGCGATCTGCCTGCAGATGATTTTATTTATTTCGTAGGATGGATTTGGTTTCATAAGCCTAGTGTAAAAAAATATAGCTGTTATGAGCATGCTGTATTTTTTTATTCATGCCATGGTTTCTGGAACTTATTTGTAGAGCATCTTTGGCTGATCGTTACAGATTGCCTTATATCCCTGCTTATTTACCAACCTGTCTTTTCTAGAATCTCCCCCCCAGAGTGTCTGCCAAGTTGGATGTTGCTCCTATTTCAGACATTATTGAGATCAAAGCCCCTGACACCTTTGTCAGAACCATCTATGCCGGTAGCTTTTTGTGAATGTGTTATGAGAAGATACATTTGAACTAAAGCATATAGCTATTGTTTTTTCCCCAAACCAACC
Organism: Oncorhynchus clarkii lewisi; assembly: GCF_045791955.1. Taxonomy (NCBI): domain Eukaryota; kingdom Metazoa; phylum Chordata; class Actinopteri; order Salmoniformes; family Salmonidae; genus Oncorhynchus; species Oncorhynchus clarkii. The sequence goes on along the minus strand of NC_092147.1, from coordinate 30,211,214 downwards.
TACAGTGCCTTGCAAAAGTATTCATCCCCCTTGGCGTTTTTCCTATTTTTTTTTGCATTAAAACCTGTAATTTAAATGTATTTTTATTTGGATTTCATGAAATGGATATACACAAAGTAGTCCAAATTGGTGAAGTGACATGAAAAAAATAACTTGTTTCAAAAAATTATATCAAATGGAAATTGGTGTGTGCATATGTATTCACCCCCTTTGCTACGAAGCACCTAAATAAGATCTAGTGCAACCAATTACCTTCACCTGTGTGCAATCTAATTATGTGACATCTGGACTTTTTAAGTGTCACATGATCTCAGAATATTTACACCTGTTCTGAAAGGCTCCAGAGTCTGCAACACCACTGAGCAAGGGGCACCACCAAGCAAGCGGCACCATGAAAACCAAGAAGTGGTTGTGGGTTGGGTTCTAAAAAAAATATCTGAAACTTTGAACATCCCATGGAGCACCATTTAAGAATGTGGCACCGCAACAAAAAAAGAAAGAATATGGCAGCTCAACAAACCTGCCAAGAGAGGGCTGCCCACCAAAACTCACAGTCCAGACAAGGTGGGCATTAACTAGAGAGGTAACAAAGAGACCAAAGATATCCATGAAGGAGCTGCAAAGCTCCACAGCGAGATTGGAGTATCTGTACTTAGGACCACTTTAAGCCGTACACTCCACAGAGCTGGGCTTTACGGAAGAGTGGCCAGAAACAAGCCATTGCTTAAGAAAATAATAAACAAACACGTTTGGTGTTTGCCAAAAGGCTTGTGAGAGACTCCCCAAACATATGGAAGAAGGTACTCTGGTCAGATGAGACTAAAATTGAGCTTTTTGGCCATCAAGGAAAACACGATGTCTGGTGCAAACCCAACACTTCTCATCACCCCGAGAATACCATCCCCACAGTGAAGCATGGTGGTGGCAGCATGCTGTGGGAATTTTTCTCGGCAGGGACTGGGAAAGCTGTCAGAATAGTTATGCACGATCAAGTTTTCTGTTTTTTTTTCTTGTTTTTTCTTGTTTGTTTCACAATAAAAAATATTTTGCATCTTCAAAGTGGCATGTTATGCAAATCAAATGATACAACCCCCCCAAAAATCTATTTTATTTCCAAGTTGGAAGGCAACAAAATAGGAAAAATGCCAAGAGGGGTGAATACTTTCGCAAGCCACTGTATACTACTAAGATATTCTTGAGCACATTATAATTCACCAATGCATTTTAGAGTGCTTTAGACATTTGTTGATACTCAAAATGGATTTTGTTTGATATTATCTTTGGAAGTCAATTGAATTTGTTACTGCTTTGGGACTGCTCTTATGAATTTGAAAAGTAACTCATGTACTGTACCATAGGGAACTGGTTTGCTTTTAGATATAGCGCCAATTCAGTCTTTTGGCAATACCAGCAATGACTAGATCCCAAAAGCCTAATTTCTCAATTGCACTTATGGGCTTTGAATGAATCAAAATGACATTATCCACTTAAACCGTTGCTGTTTAATTGTCATGTCCAAATAGGTCATATTGAAAACTCATGGTGAACCTTGAGCCCAGAAGATGTTTCCCAAATTAGATTCTGTGAAATTAATTATCTACTTTTATTTCCCATTTGTCATCAGAAGAGTTGCATGAGGTTTAGAGTTAGATAACAAAACATCACTGTTTGTCTCATTCTCAGGAAATGCTCTCAGCACTGTCAAGTGTAATGACAATGTCAAGGTTTTCACTGTCAGAGGGACATCCTTTGAGCCCACTGAGGTGGATGGAGGCAGTGCTACATCAGAGGAAGGTAGCTATAGTACTAACCATGCACTGATACACACATGAAAAGCATACATACAAAAGCCATTGTTCTTGTTTATCATTCTAAAATAATTAGTTAATTTCCTGACTGGATAACTTATTTTGTCAGGGTATAGTTAGTTTTATTTAATATGATCCCCATGAGTTGTTTATTTCAGTTGCTGTGTCTGCTTCCGCTGGGATGTCTGAGTGGCTGGAAGCAACCTTGACCAAGAGTGACTGTCCAGAGTTGACCAGTGCTAAGGTTGTGGTGTCCGGAGGTAGAAGTCACCTTCAGCTCATCATACTATTTGCCTTACACATCAATTTATTTGTCATGTTCATGTAAACGTTTAAATAAATCATCGTCCTTTTAGGAAGGGGACTGAAGAATGGAGAGAACTTCAAGCTGCTCTATGACCTTGCTGACAAAATTAATGCTGCAGGTAAGTGGGTAATTTAGAATGAGTCTTTCAATGACAACAAATGTTACTTTCTATATTTGAATAACTGATCAATTATTTGTGAAAAAATTGATTGCATTTTTTTTGTCCATTAGGTTTGAATTGATTTCCCCCACAGTTGGTGCTTCCAGAGCTGCTGTGGATGCTGGATATGTCCCCAATGACATGCAGGTTGGACAGACTGGCAAGATCGTGGCCCCCGTAAGTGACAAACTCTGGGTCATTTTACACTCATCTTGTTCTTTGATAGGCAATGTTGTGCTCACAATGGTGTCATCTGTAATAATATTGCACAATTTTTCAAGATACCGGTAAACTTTTTGTGGGTCTACACTTACAATTGTTTTCCTCTAAAATGCGAATATATGTTTTCTGAGGAGTTACCCATCAATTATTGTGCAAGTTGCCCGCAGCTTGACAAAGACCTGCTAGACAATTCCTGGAATTCAGTGTTCTAAAGATGGGAATTTAACCTTTTTAAAAGGGCAAAGGGATCCATCATCCGGTTCAACTGGGATATCCTAGCTGTGATTATCCACACATTAGATCCCATGAAATGTAGTTAATGGCACATATAGGCTCCTAAATGATTTAGCTGATCCATTAAAGAGCAGTGCACAGTGCAGTGGGTGTATGCTCAGACCCCCAGATCAGGTCATTCTTCCCAAATTGTATTTTGCTAATGTTTTGACAAGATTGTCATGTAGGCTTAATGTATTAAATACAATTAGAATTGCAGTATTTTATTTTATCGTGTTCATATTTGTCAGTCAGTTGTTCATTGTCTTCATACACACCACTTAAAGGATTCATATAAATATTAGAAGGTAATTTGTTATCACTATCTTCAGGCATTGTTAAGACACGCATGGTTCTGTCCTATCAGTGTTACGGTCTGGTCTGTCTGACATCTTTTTTTATTTTACAAATGTCCCCTTATTCCCTATGAGTGACAGCCCAAAACTGTGTTCCTTTTTGTTATGTGAGGTAACAAGCAATTTATATTTGACATATACAACAGTTTTATTAATTATTATATTGAACCCCTTTTGACAATAGTGTGTGTGTTTATTTATTTATTTATTTGCAAGCTTAAAATAGTGGTTATGTCCAGTATTGAACTGCTCCAGTTATACTGAACAAAAATATAAACGCAACATGTAAAGTGTTGGTCCCACTTTTAATGAGCTGAAATAAAATGTCTCCATTTTGTGCACAGATTTGTTCACATCCGTGTTAGTGAGCATTTATTGTTTGCCAAGGTAATCCATTCACCTGACAGGTGTGGCATATCAAGAAGCTGATTAAACAGCATGGTCATTACACAGGTGCACCTTGTGCCAGGGACAAGAGGCCACTCTAAAATGTGCAGTTTTGTCACACCACACAATGCCATAGATGTCTCAAGTTTTGAGGGATCGTGCAATTGGCATTCTGACTGCAGGAATGTCAACCAAGCTGCCTCCAACATTGTTTTAGAAAATTGGCCAGTATGTCCAACTGGCCTCACAACTGCAGATCATGTCAGCCCAGGATGCCAGCCCAGGACCTCCACATCCGGATTCACCTGCAGGATCATCTGAGACCAGCCACCTGGACAGTTGATGAAATTGAGGACTATTTTGGTCTGTAATAAAGCCCTTTTGTTGGGAAAAACCCATTATGATTGGCAGGTCCTGGCTTCCCAGTGGGTGGGCCCCTACCAGCCCCTGCCCATTCATGCGAAATCCATAGATTAGGGCCTAATGAATGTATTTAAATTGACTGATTTCCTTTTATGAACTGTAACTCTGAAATTATTTTGTTTATTTTTGAACAGTATAGTTTTGCTGAAATGTTTACATTTGAAAGAATCTCACGGCACGGAATTAGTTGACATTCACTCTTTCTGTCAGCATGTATGTCACAGTTAAGCTTTTGAAATTATGTAACCTAAGATGTGGGGTGTCATGCCGTAGCAACGTTTCAGGGGAGTACCACATTCGGGGAACAGCTTGGCAACGGAGCAGCCAGGTTGTCATGTAGATAAAAAAAAAAAAAAAAAAAAAAGATATATATATACATACATACATACATACACACACACACACACACACACACACACACACACAGTCGGGCAAAAAAGTATTTAGTCAGCCACCAATTGTGCAAGTTCTCCCACTTAAAAAGATGAGAGGCCTGTAATTTTCATCATAGGTACACTTCAACTATGACAGACAAAATGAGAAAAAAAAATCCAGAAAATCACATTTGTATGATTTTTTTAATGAATTTATTTGCAAATTATGGTGGAAAATAAGTATTTGGTCAATAACAAAAGTTTATCTCAATACTTTGTTATATACCCTTTGTTGGCAATGACAGAGGTCAAACGTTTTCTGTAAGTCTTCACAAGGTTTTCACACACTGTTGCTGGTATTTTGGCCCATTCCTCCATGCAGATCTCCTCTAGAGCAGTGATGTTTTGGGGCTGTTGCTGGGCAACACGGACTTTCAACTCCCTCCAAAGATTTTCTATGGGGTTGAGATCTGGAGACTGGCTAGGCCACTCCAGGACCTTGAAATGCTTCTTATGAAGCCACTCCTTCGTTGTCCGGGCGGTATGTTTGGGATCATTGTCATGCTGAAAGACCCAGCCACGTTTCATCTTCAATGCCCTTGCTGATGGAAGGAGGTTTTCACTCAAAATCTCACGATACATGGCCCCATTCATTCTTTCCTTTACACGGATCAGTTGCCCTGGTCCCTTTGCAGAAAAACAGCCCCAAAGCATGATGATTCCACCCCCATGCTTCACAGTAGGTATGGTGTTCTTTGGATGCAACTAAGCATTCTTTGTCCTCCAAACACGACAAGTTGAGTTTTTACCAAAAAGTTATATTTTGGTTTCATCTGATCATATGACATTCTCCCAATCTTCTTCTGGGTCATCCAAATGCGCTCTAGCAATCTTCAGACTGGCCTGGACATGTACTGGCTTAAGCAGGGGGACACGTCTGGCACTGCAGGATTTGAGTCCCTGGCGGCGTAGTGTGTTACTGATGGTAGGCTTTGTTACTTTGGTCCCAGCTCTCTGCAGGTCATTCACTAGGTCCCCCCGTGTGGTTCTGGGGTTTTTGCTCACCGTTCTTGTGATCATTTTGACCCCACGGGGTGAGATCTTGCGTGGAGCCCCAGATCGAGGGAGATTATCAGTGGTCTTGTATGTCTTCCATTTCCTAATAATTCCTTCAATTTTCTTCAAACCAAACTGCTTACCTATTGCAGATTCAGGCTTCCCAGCCTGGTGCAGGTCTACAATTTTGTTTCTGGTGTCCTTTGACAGCTCTTTGGTCTTGGCCATAGTGGAGTTTGGAGTGTGACTGTTTGAGGTTGTGGACAGTTGTCTTTTATACTGATAACAAGTTCAAACCGGTGCCATTAATACAGGTAACGAGTGGAGGACAGAGGAGCCTCTTAAAGAAGAAGTTACAGGTCTGTGAGAGCCAGAAATCTTGCTTGTTTGTAGGTGACCAAATACTTATTTTCCACCATAATTTGCAAATAAATTCAGTAAAAATCCTACAATGTGATTTTCTGGATTTTTTTTCTAATTTTGTCTGTCATAGTTGAAGTGTACCTATGATGAAAATTACAGGCCTCTCATCTTTTTAAGTGGGAGAACTTGCACAATTGGTGGCTGACTAAATACTTTTTTGCCCCACTGTATATGTGTGTGTGTGTGTCTGTATATACAGTGCCTTGCGAAAGTATTCGGCCCCCTTGAACTTTGCGACCTTTTGCCACATTTCAGGCTTATATATATATATATATATATATATATTGGTTAACAATAGCATCACCACACTTGAATGACTAGCTAGCGATGCAGTCATGCTGCATGTAGGGAGTTGTTTTGACACCTGAGGGAAAGCTAGCAACACAACAGCAGGTGTGCCTGCCTGGTCTTCTTATTGAAAACCGCAAAGCTGCTAAAAGAGCGTAAAGAGAAGAACTCTGAGAAGACTCTCCAAATAGGCTAGACATGCATGTACTCTGATATTTCCATACAGTGATATTTAAGAACTAAAGCTGTCGTTTTCCCTCTGCTACAGTAGGACCGTGCTCTTGCTGGACAGTACCTCTCATCGTGAAATATTGGTCCTCACTTTTAGTCGTTAGTACACTTGTGTTCATAAATTTATGCTCTGCTCCTCCGAGACTACTCCAATAACATTAAATAGCACTGAAATATTAATATGGCAGTGCATTACGCTGAAAGCCTCTGTTTTTCCCAGAGGTGGAGGGTCATACACTCTGTTTCACCACCCCCAGCATTCTCTCTGAGATAACATGGTCAGGGTCAGCACTAGAACAGCTCCATCCTCTAATATGGAAACCCAGGGCTGCGTTGTGTACAGAAAAACATAATGCAACGTTCAATTAAACAGTGTTGTTCTGAAAGACTAATTTAAAAACTGGTTGTGTTGTGGGTTAAAGGCACTGCTGCCCTTTTTAAATACGTCACTCATTGCTTCAAGCCTCACCGACCAAACTTACCTCAGTCTGTTCAAGAATATTTTGGAGAAACGTGTTCAGTACCAGCCGTTACACAACGTAGCAAATGTTCAATCGCACTGAACTCACCCAAGGACTGCCCTGCAATCAGCTGCATCAGACTTAGGGTGTCAATGAGGGCCTCTGGTATCATGGTCAGCTCTTAATGACTTTTTCTGGAGATAGATTGAAAATACATTTCCTCAGTAAATATGGTCTTACCTGTGTTCAGCAGTCTGAAACAACTGACACTACATAGATGTGTATGTGCACTAAGCTCTTGTGTTATTATATTGATAAAGCTTGTTTGTCCTTGTTGTCTCTGCAGGAGTTGTACATCGCTGTTGGCATCTCTGGAGCTATTCAACATCTGTCTGGGATGAAGGTCAGCAAGTTACCATTCTTGCTTGATTTTTTTTTTTTCCCCTCCAGAATCTTCTGTTAGGTATACACAAGTATAAGAAAAAAAGAGCATGTTGCGATATTTTGAACTATGTTTTATTCTGCAGACTATTGTTGCCATTAACAAGAACCCAGAGGCTCCCATCTTCCAGGTGGTTGACTAGGGTCTGGTGGCTGATCTCTTTTAAGGTGAGATAGCATGCTGATTAACGAACACCCTTGCCATGACTGAAACAAACCCAACACTGCACCAGCCTCCTGCACAGCGCTGAATACCTGATCAGCAAGAGAGGCATTTCAATAACCAAGACATGACAAAAGGGACAGTCAGAAAATTATATTCAACGTTTCCCTAATACATTTTGCAAGACACATTATTATCCTTCCTAATGGAAATGTGCATCTGTTGAATTATTGAGGTGCTGAATTAATCAGGTGAATTGTGGCCAGAGCCTACTGCTCGGTTAAGATGCAATGACGGCTCTCCTTCAAACCATAAAAAGAAATCGATAGTTAACTTAAGTGGCTGGGTGGTTCTCAGGTTTTATTTTCTCTTTCCTAGTGTCAGTACTTTACATGCTTAGCTGCCCTCTACTGTCTGGCTGGCACATATGGCCAGTGTGCCAGAGGGATGACAAACTATTGGAAAAGAGGGCCTTTGCTTTCGGTGAAAGAGAAAGAGCTTTTATTTTTTCTTGTGTATGTGTCCTGTTTTTCATCTTTTATTTACTGTGGGGGTGTGTGAGAGGCCCAGGTGTTCTGGGTAAACTCTGTAAAAGTGACTGGTAATAGCTCGTGGCAGCAGAGTTGTGACCTGCTGGTTATCATCTTACATGTGATCACTCCTCGGATAACCGATTTAAAATGTATGGGCTTTCTCCTCTTCCTTCAATTGAAAACTGATCCCCGGGACACACTCGACTCGGGTGCTACTGATATAGTTTGTCAGGTACCCTCGCTCATGCCCCTCATGCCTAGTTACTCTCAGATTTTAATTGGTTTATCAATGAATTGATGTCACCCCAAAACCATGAGACTAAACACTGACGGTTATAGCAAAGCTCAACCCTCCATTTCCATGTCGCAAGCATCATTGTGTCAACCTGGCTAGGTTTGCCTGGTTAGGGAGGTGTAACCATCTTAAACTCTTTTCTCTCACTAGGCTGTGCCTGAGATGACTGCAGCATTGAACAAGTAAGCCAGCGTTCAGCTAAGCAGCCATCCCACCACTCTTACCTGGGTACTAAGACTGTAACCACGGATACAACTCTCCTACAACCTCTGCCTTAAATGGTTTCTGGAGCTACTATTTTGGGGACCCTAATAATGTTATCATCATTGTACCTAAATGGCAACAGAATAACACTCTCAGTTTACAAACTGTCTGTTTTTATGTACGTAGGTAGGAAAATGCCACAAATAATGTTCTGCTTATCTGGCGTAGG